>NW_026961184.1:0-168598 GCF_963924245.1 Chroicocephalus ridibundus | reverse complement strand
GGGAAAGTCTCTGCTAACACCCTGCAGAGCGCTGTGCCCAATCTACAGAAACGTCTTGCGGTATCTCCTACAGGGAAAGTGCCAGGAGGGAACTGTCCATCTTGTTCTCAGTGTCTCTGAGAATTGCTCTGATTATCCCTGTGACCTCTTTGCTAAGACTCTCCAGAGAGCCGTCCTCAAAACCAACACACATCTTGACATATCTCCCACATTGATCGCAGTGTCTCCAGGAACGGCATTCAAGGAGCCAGGAACTTTTCTCCCTACACTGTCCATTGAGTTGTCCTCAAAACCAATATACATCCTGCTATATCTCCCACATGGAAAGTGCCAGGAGGGAGAAGTGGCGATTATGTTTAGACTTTCTCGGAACTGCTTCAAATCAACTAGATATCTTTGTGCTGTAAATCTCCCAACAGCCAAACGCAAAAGCAGCAAACATCTCGCTGTATGTCCCACATCCAAAGTGCCAAGAGAGAGCTTGCTCTCCCTGTCTTTGAGTACTGTTTTCGCTGTGCCGGTTACCTCTTTGCTAACATTCTCTTCAGCGCTGCAGGGAAACCAGGAACCACGTGGAGAAGGCACCCACACTGAAAGTGCCTGGAGGGAACATTGGGGCTTCTTCTCAGTGTCTCTGACATAGGGTTTCACTGTCCCGGGAAAGTCTCTGCTAACACCCTGCAGAGCGCTGTGCCCAATCTACAGAAACGTCTTGCGGTATCTCCTACAGGGAAAGTGCCAGGAGGGAACTGTCCATCTTGTTCTCAGTGTCTCTGAGAATTGCTCTGATTATCCCTGTGACCTCTTTGCTAAGACTCTCCAGAGAGCCGTCCTCAAAACAAACACACATCTTGACATATCTCCCACATTGATCGCAGTGTCTCCAGGAACGGCATTCAAGGAGCCAGGAACTTTTCTCCCTACACTGTCCATTGAGTTGTCCTCAAAACCAATATACATCCTGCTATATCTCCCACATGGAAAGTGCCAGGAGGGAGAAGTGGCGATTATGTTTAGACTTTCTCGGAACTGCTTCAAATCAACTAGATATCTTTGTGCTGTAAATCTCCCAACAGCCAAACGCAAAAGCAGCAAACATCTCGCTGTATGTCCCACATCCAAAGTGCCAAGAGAGAGCTTGCTCTCCCTGTCTTTGAGTACTGTTTTCGCTGTGCCGGTTACCTCTTTGCTAACATTCTCTTCAGCGCTGCAGGGAAACCAGGAACCACGTGGAGAAGGCACCCACACTGAAAGTGCCTGGAGGGAACATTGGGGCTTCTTCTCAGTGTCTCTGACATAGGGTTTCACTGTCCCGGGAAAGTCTCTGCTAACACCCTGCAGAGCGCTGTGCCCAATCTACAGAAACGTCTTGCGGTATCTCCTACAGGGAAAGTGCCAGGAGGGAACTGTCCATCTTGTTCTCAGTGTCTCTGAGAATTGCTCTGATTATCCCTGTGACCTCTTTGCTAAGACTCTCCAGAGAGCCGTCCTCAAAACCAACACACATCTTGACATATCTCCCACATTGATCGCAGTGTCTCCAGGAACGGCATTCAAGGAGCCAGGAACTTTTCTCCCTACACTGTCCATTGAGTTGTCCTCAAAACCAATATACATCCTGCTATATCTCCCACATGGAAAGTGCCAGGAGGGAGAAGTGGCGATTATGTTTAGACTTTCTCGGAACTGCTTCAAATCAACTAGATATCTTTGTGCTGTAAATCTCCCAACAGCCAAACGCAAAAGCAGCAAACATCTCGCTGTATGTCCCACATCCAAAGTGCCAAGAGAGAGCTTGCTCTCCCTGTCTTTGAGTACTGTTTTCGCTGTGCCGGTTACCTCTTTGCTAACATTCTCTTCAGCGCTGCAGGGAAACCAGGAACCACGTGGAGAAGGCACCCACACTGAAAGTGCCTGGAGGGAACATTGGGGCTTCTTCTCAGTGTCTCTGACATAGGGTTTCACTGTCCCGGGAAAGTCTCTGCTAACACCCTGCAGAGCGCTGTGCCCAATCTACAGAAACGTCTTGCGGTATCTCCTACAGGGAAAGTGCCAGGAGGGAACTGTCCATCTTGTTCTCAGTGTCTCTGAGAATTGCTCTGATTATCCCTGTGACCTCTTTGCTAAGACTCTCCAGAGAGCCGTCCTCAAAACCAACACACATCTTGACATATCTCCCACATTGATCGCAGTGTCTCCAGGAACGGCATTCAAGGAGCCAGGAACTTTTCTCCCTACACTGTCCATTGAGTTGTCCTCAAAACCAATATACATCCTGCTATATCTCCCACATGGAAAGTGCCAGGAGGGAGAAGTGGCGATTATGTTTAGACTTTCTCGGAACTGCTTCAAATCAACTAGATATCTTTGTGCTGTAAATCTCCCAACAGCCAAACGCAAAAGCAGCAAACATCTCGCTGTATGTCCCACATCCAAAGTGCCAAGAGAGAGCTTGCTCTCCCTGTCTTTGAGTACTGTTTTCGCTGTGCCGGTTACCTCTTTGCTAACATTCTCTTCAGCGCTGCAAGGAAACCAGGAACCACGTGGAGAAGGCACCCACACTGAAAGTGCCTGGAGGGAACATTGGGGCTTCTTCTCAGTGTCTCTGACATAGGGTTTCACTGTCCCGGGAAAGTCTCTGCTAACACCCTGCAGAGCGCTGTGCCCAATCTACAGAAACGTCTTGCGGTATCTCCTACAGGGAAAGTGCCAGGAGGGAATTGTCGAGCTTGTTCTCAGTGTCTCTGAGAATTGCTCTGATTATCCCTGTGACCTCTTTGCTAAGACTCTCCAGAGAGCCGTCCTCAAAACAAACACACATCTTGACATATCTCCCACATTGATCGCAGTGTCTCCAGGAACGGCATTCAAGGAGCCAGGAACTTTTCTCCCTACACTGTCCATTGAGTTGTCCTCAAAACCAATATACATCCTGCTATATCTCCCACATGGAAAGTGCCAGGAGGGAGAAGTGGCGATTATGTTTAGACTTTCTCGGAACTGCTTCAAATCAACTAGATATCTTTGTGCTGTAAATCTCCCAACAGCCAAACGCAAAAGCAGCAAACATCTCGCTGTATGTCCCACATCCAAAGTGCCAAGAGAGAGCTTGCTCTCCCTGTCTTTGAGTACTGTTTTCGCTGTGCCGGTTACCTCTTTGCTAACATTCTCTTCAGCGCTGCAGGGAAACCAGGAACCACGTGGAGAAGGCACCCACACTGAAAGTGCCTGGAGGGAACATTGGGGCTTCTTCTCAGTGTCTCTGACATAGGGTTTCACTGTCCCGGGAAAGTCTCTGCTAACACCCTGCAGAGCGCTGTGCCCAATCTACAGAAACGTCTTGCGGTATCTCCTACAGGGAAAGTGCCAGGAGGGAACTGTCGAGCTTGTTCTCAGTGTCTCTGAGAATTGCTCTGATTATCCCTGTGACCTCTTTGCTAAGACTCTCCAGAGAGCCGTCCTCAAAACAAACACACATCTTGACATATCTCCCTCATTGATCGCAGTGTCTCCAGGAACGGCATTCAAGGAGCCAGGAACTTTTCTCCCTACACTGTCCATTGAGTTGTCCTCAAAACCAATATACATCCTGCTATATCTCCCACATGGAAAGTGCCAGGAGGGAGAAGTGGCGATTATGTTTAGACTTTCTCGGAACTGCTTCAAATCAACTAGATATCTTTGTGCTGTAAATCTCCCAACAGCCAAACGCAAAAGCAGCAAACATCTCGCTGTATGTCCCACATCCAAAGTGCCAAGAGAGAGCTTGCTCTCCCTGTCTTTGAGTACTGTTTTCGCTGTGCCGGTTACCTCTTTGCTAACATTCTCTTCAGCGCTGCAGGGAAACCAGGAACCACGTGGAGAAGGCACCCACACTGAAAGTGCCTGGAGGGAACATTGGGGCTTCTTCTCAGTGTCTCTGACATAGGGTTTCACTGTCCCGGGAAAGTCTCTGCTAACACCCTGCAGAGCGCTGTGCCCAATCTACAGAAACGTCTTGCGGTATCTCCTACAGGGAAAGTGCCAGGAGGGAACTGTCGAGCTTGTTCTCAGTGTCTCTGAGAATTGCTCTGATTATCCCTGTGACCTCTTTGCTAAGACTCTCCAGAGAGCCGTCCTCAAAACAAACACACATCTTGACATATCTCCCTCATTGATCGCAGTGTCTCCAGGAACGGCATTCAAGGAGCCAGGAACTTTTCTCCCTACACTGTCCATTGAGTTGTCCTCAAAACCAATATACATCCTGCTATATCTCCCACATGGAAAGTGCCAGGAGGGAGAAGTGGCGATTATGTTTAGACTTTCTCGGAACTGCTTCAAATCAACTAGATATCTTTGTGCTGTAAATCTCCCAACAGCCAAACGCAAAAGCAGCAAACATCTCGCTGTATGTCCCACATCCAAAGTGCCAAGAGAGAGCTTGCTCTCCCTGTCTTTGAGTACTGTTTTCGCTGTGCCGGTTACCTCTTTGCTAACATTCTCTTCAGCGCTGCAGGGAAACCAGGAACCACGTGGAGAAGGCACCCACACTGAAAGTGCCTGGAGGGAACATTGGGGCTTCTTCTCAGTGTCTCTGACATAGGGTTTCACTGTCCCGGGAAAGTCTCTGCTAACACCCTGCAGAGCGCTGTGCCCAATCTACAGAAACGTCTTGCGGTATCTCCTACAGGGAAAGTGCCAGGAGGGAACTGTCCATCTTGTTCTCAGTGTCTCTGAGAATTGCTCTGATTATCCCTGTGACCTCTTTGCTAAGACTCTCCAGAGAGCCGTCCTCAAAACAAACACACATCTTGACATATCTCCCACATTGATCGCAGTGTCTCCAGGAACGGCATTCAAGGAGCCAGGAACTTTTCTCCCTACACTGTCCATTGAGTTGTCCTCAAAACCAATATACATCCTGCTATATCTCCCACATGGAAAGTGCCAGGAGGGAGAAGTGGCGATTATGTTTAGACTTTCTCGGAACTGCTTCAAATCAACTAGATATCTTTGTGCTGTAAATCTCCCAACAGCCAAACGCAAAAGCAGCAAACATCTCGCTGTATGTCCCACATCCAAAGTGCCAAGAGAGAGCTTGCTCTCCCTGTCTTTGAGTACTGTTTTCGCTGTGCCGGTTACCTCTTTGCTAACATTCTCTTCAGCGCTGCAGGGAAACCAGGAACCACGTGGAGAAGGCACCCACACTGAAAGTGCCTGGAGGGAACATTGGGGCTTCTTCTCAGTGTCTCTGACATAGGGTTTCACTGTCCCGGGAAAGTCTCTGCTAACACCCTGCAGAGCGCTGTGCCCAATCTACAGAAACGTCTTGCGGTATCTCCTACAGGGAAAGTGCCAGGAGGGAACTGTCCATCTTGTTCTCAGTGTCTCTGAGAATTGCTCTGATTATCCCTGTGACCTCTTTGCTAAGACTCTCCAGAGAGCCGTCCTCAAAACCAACACACATCTTGACATATCTCCCACATTGATCGCAGTGTCTCCAGGAACGGCATTCAAGGAGCCAGGAACTTTTCTCCCTACACTGTCCATTGAGTTGTCCTCAAAACCAATATACATCCTGCTATATCTCCCACATGGAAAGTGCCAGGAGGGAGAAGTGGCGATTATGTTTAGACTTTCTCGGAACTGCTTCAAATCAACTAGATATCTTTGTGCTGTAAATCTCCCAACAGCCAAACGCAAAAGCAGCAAACATCTCGCTGTATGTCCCACATCCAAAGTGCCAAGAGAGAGCTTGCTCTCCCTGTCTTTGAGTACTGTTTTCGCTGTGCCGGTTACCTCTTTGCTAACATTCTCTTCAGCGCTGCAGGGAAACCAGGAACCACGTGGAGAAGGCACCCACACTGAAAGTGCCTGGAGGGAACATTGGGGCTTCTTCTCAGTGTCTCTGACATAGGGTTTCACTGTCCCGGGAAAGTCTCTGCTAACACCCTGCAGAGCGCTGTGCCCAATCTACAGAAACGTCTTGTGGTATCTCCTACAGGGAAAGTGCCAGGAGGGAATTGTCGAGCTTGTTCTCAGTGTCTCTGAGAATTGCTCTGATTATCCCTGTGACCTCTTTGCTAAGACTCTCCAGAGAGCCGTCCTCAAAACCAACACACATCTTGACATATCTCCCTCATTGATCGCAGTGTCTCCAGGAACGGCATTCAAGGAGCCAGGAACTTTTCTCCCTACACTGTCCATTGAGTTGTCCTCAAAACCAATATACATCCTGCTATATCTCCCACATGGAAAGTGCCAGGAGGGAGAAGTGGCGATTATGTTTAGACTTTCTCGGAACTGCTTCAAATCAACTAGATATCTTTGTGCTGTAAATCTCCCAACAGCCAAACGCAAAAGCAGCAAACATCTCGCTGTATGTCCCACATCCAAAGTGCCAAGAGAGAGCTTGCTCTCCCTGTCTTTGAGTACTGTTTTCGCTGTGCCGGTTACCTCTTTGCTAACATTCTCTTCAGCGCTGCAGGGAAACCAGGAACCACGTGGAGAAGGCACCCACACTGAAAGTGCCTGGAGGGAACATTGGGGCTTCTTCTCAGTGTCTCTGACATAGGGTTTCACTGTCCCGGGAAAGTCTCTGCTAACACCCTGCAGAGCGCTGTGCCCAATCTACAGAAACGTCTTGCGGTATCTCCTACAGGGAAAGTGCCAGGAGGGAACTGTCCATCTTGTTCTCAGTGTCTCTGAGAATTGCTCTGATTATCCCTGTGACCTCTTTGCTAAGACTCTCCAGAGAGCCGTCCTCAAAACAAACACACATCTTGACATATCTCCCACATTGATCGCAGTGTCTCCAGGAACGGCATTCAAGGAGCCAGGAACTTTTCTCCCTACACTGTCCATTGAGTTGTCCTCAAAACCAATATACATCCTGCTATATCTCCCACATGGAAAGTGCCAGGAGGGAGAAGTGGCGATTATGTTTAGACTTTCTCGGAACTGCTTCAAATCAACTAGATATCTTTGTGCTGTAAATCTCCCAACAGCCAAACGCAAAAGCAGCAAACATCTCGCTGTATGTCCCACATCCAAAGTGCCAAGAGAGAGCTTGCTCTCCCTGTCTTTGAGTACTGTTTTCGCTGTGCCGGTTACCTCTTTGCTAACATTCTCTTCAGCGCTGCAGGGAAACCAGGAACCACGTGGAGAAGGCACCCACACTGAAAGTGCCTGGAGGGAACATTGGGGCTTCTTCTCAGTGTCTCTGACATAGGGTTTCACTGTCCCGGGAAAGTCTCTGCTAACACCCTGCAGAGCGCTGTGCCCAATCTACAGAAACGTCTTGCGGTATCTCCTACAGGGAAAGTGCCAGGAGGGAACTGTCCATCTTGTTCTCAGTGTCTCTGAGAATTGCTCTGATTATCCCTGTGACCTCTTTGCTAAGACTCTCCAGAGAGCCGTCCTCAAAACCAACACACATCTTGACATATCTCCCACATTGATCGCAGTGTCTCCAGGAACGGCATTCAAGGAGCCAGGAACTTTTCTCCCTACACTGTCCATTGAGTTGTCCTCAAAACCAATATACATCCTGCTATATCTCCCACATGGAAAGTGCCAGGAGGGAGAAGTGGCGATTATGTTTAGACTTTCTCGGAACTGCTTCAAATCAACTAGATATCTTTGTGCTGTAAATCTCCCAACAGCCAAACGCAAAAGCAGCAAACATCTCGCTGTATGTCCCACATCCAAAGTGCCAAGAGAGAGCTTGCTCTCCCTGTCTTTGAGTACTGTTTTCGCTGTGCCGGTTACCTCTTTGCTAACATTCTCTTCAGCGCTGCAGGGAAACCAGGAACCACGTGGAGAAGGCACCCACACTGAAAGTGCCTGGAGGGAACATTGGGGCTTCTTCTCAGTGTCTCTGACATAGGGTTTCACTGTCCCGGGAAAGTCTCTGCTAACACCCTGCAGAGCGCTGTGCCCAATCTACAGAAACGTCTTGCGGTATCTCCTACAGGGAAAGTGCCAGGAGGGAACTGTCCATCTTGTTCTCAGTGTCTCTGAGAATTGCTCTGATTATCCCTGTGACCTCTTTGCTAAGACTCTCCAGAGAGCCGTCCTCAAAACCAACACACATCTTGACATATCTCCCACATTGATCGCAGTGTCTCCAGGAACGGCATTCAAGGAGCCAGGAACTTTTCTCCCTACACTGTCCATTGAGTTGTCCTCAAAACCAATATACATCCTGCTATATCTCCCACATGGAAAGTGCCAGGAGGGAGAAGTGGCGATTATGTTTAGACTTTCTCGGAACTGCTTCAAATCAACTAGATATCTTTGTGCTGTAAATCTCCCAACAGCCAAACGCAAAAGCAGCAAACATCTCGCTGTATGTCCCACATCCAAAGTGCCAAGAGAGAGCTTGCTCTCCCTGTCTTTGAGTACTGTTTTCGCTGTGCCGGTTACCTCTTTGCTAACATTCTCTTCAGCGCTGCAGGGAAACCAGGAACCACGTGGAGAAGGCACCCACACTGAAAGTGCCTGGAGGGAACACTGGGGCTTCTTCTCAGTGTCTCTGACATAGGGTTTCACTGTCCCGGGAAAGTCTCTGCTAACACCCTGCAGAGCGCTGTGCCCAATCTACAGAAACGTCTTGCGGTATCTCCTACAGGGAAAGTGCCAGGAGGGAATTGTCGAGCTTGTTCTCAGTGTCTCTGAGAATTGCTCTGATTATCCCTGTGACCTCTTTGCTAAGACTCTCCAGAGAGCCGTCCTCAAAACAAACACACATCTTGACATATCTCCCACATTGATCGCAGTGTCTCCAGGAACGGCATTCAAGGAGCCAGGAACTTTTCTCCCTACACTGTCCATTGAGTTGTCCTCAAAACCAATATACATCCTGCTATATCTCCCACATGGAAAGTGCCAGGAGGGAGAAGTGGCGATTATGTTTAGACTTTCTCGGAACTGCTTCAAATCAACTAGATATCTTTGTGCTGTAAATCTCCCAACAGCCAAACGCAAAAGCAGCAAACATCTCGCTGTATGTCCCACATCCAAAGTGCCAAGAGAGAGCTTGCTCTCCCTGTCTTTGAGTACTGTTTTCGCTGTGCCGGTTACCTCTTTGCTAACATTCTCTTCAGCGCTGCAGGGAAACCAGGAACCACGTGGAGAAGGCACCCACACTGAAAGTGCCTGGAGGGAACATTGGGGCTTCTTCTCAGTGTCTCTGACATAGGGTTTCACTGTCCCGGGAAAGTCTCTGCTAACACCCTGCAGAGCGCTGTGCCCAATCTACAGAAACGTCTTGCGGTATCTCCTACAGGGAAAGTGCCAGGAGGGAACTGTCCATCTTGTTCTCAGTGTCTCTGAGAATTGCTCTGATTATCCCTGTGACCTCTTTGCTAAGACTCTCCAGAGAGCCGTCCTCAAAACCAACACACATCTTGACATATCTCCCACATTGATCGCAGTGTCTCCAGGAACGGCATTCAAGGAGCCAGGAACTTTTCTCCCTACACTGTCCATTGAGTTGTCCTCAAAACCAATATACATCCTGCTATATCTCCCACATGGAAAGTGCCAGGAGGGAGAAGTGGCGATTATGTTTAGACTTTCTCGGAACTGCTTCAAATCAACTAGATATCTTTGTGCTGTAAATCTCCCAACAGCCAAACGCAAAAGCAGCAAACATCTCGCTGTATGTCCCACATCCAAAGTGCCAAGAGAGAGCTTGCTCTCCCTGTCTTTGAGTACTGTTTTCGCTGTGCCGGTTACCTCTTTGCTAACATTCTCTTCAGCGCTGCAGGGAAACCAGGAACCACGTGGAGAAGGCACCCACACTGAAAGTGCCTGGAGGGAACATTGGGGCTTCTTCTCAGTGTCTCTGACATAGGGTTTCACTGTCCCGGGAAAGTCTCTGCTAACACCCTGCAGAGCGCTGTGCCCAATCTACAGAAACGTCTTGCGGTATCTCCTACAGGGAAAGTGCCAGGAGGGAACTGTCCATCTTGTTCTCAGTGTCTCTGAGAATTGCTCTGATTATCCCTGTGACCTCTTTGCTAAGACTCTCCAGAGAGCCGTCCTCAAAACCAACACACATCTTGACATATCTCCCACATTGATCGCAGTGTCTCCAGGAACGGCATTCAAGGAGCCAGGAACTTTTCTCCCTACACTGTCCATTGAGTTGTCCTCAAAACCAATATACATCCTGCTATATCTCCCACATGGAAAGTGCCAGGAGGGAGAAGTGGCGATTATGTTTAGACTTTCTCGGAACTGCTTCAAATCAACTAGATATCTTTGTGCTGTAAATCTCCCAACAGCCAAACGCAAAAGCAGCAAACATCTCGCTGTATGTCCCACATCCAAAGTGCCAAGAGAGAGCTTGCTCTCCCTGTCTTTGAGTACTGTTTTCGCTGTGCCGGTTACCTCTTTGCTAACATTCTCTTCAGCGCTGCAGGGAAACCAGGAACCACGTGGAGAAGGCACCCACACTGAAAGTGCCTGGAGGGAACACTGGGGCTTCTTCTCAGTGTCTCTGACATAGGGTTTCACTGTCCCGGGAAAGTCTCTGCTAACACCCTGCAGAGCGCTGTGCCCAATCTACAGAAACGTCTTGCGGTATCTCCTACAGGGAAAGTGCCAGGAGGGAATTGTCGAGCTTGTTCTCAGTGTCTCTGAGAATTGCTCTGATTATCCCTGTGACCTCTTTGCTAAGACTCTCCAGAGAGCCGTCCTCAAAACAAACACACATCTTGACATATCTCCCACATTGATCGCAGTGTCTCCAGGAACGGCATTCAAGGAGCCAGGAACTTTTCTCCCTACACTGTCCATTGAGTTGTCCTCAAAACCAATATACATCCTGCTATATCTCCCACATGGAAAGTGCCAGGAGGGAGAAGTGGCGATTATGTTTAGACTTTCTCGGAACTGCTTCAAATCAACTAGATATCTTTGTGCTGTAAATCTCCCAACAGCCAAACGCAAAAGCAGCAAACATCTCGCTGTATGTCCCACATCCAAAGTGCCAAGAGAGAGCTTGCTCTCCCTGTCTTTGAGTACTGTTTTCGCTGTGCCGGTTACCTCTTTGCTAACATTCTCTTCAGCGCTGCAGGGAAACCAGGAACCACGTGGAGAAGGCACCCACACTGAAAGTGCCTGGAGGGAACATTGGGGCTTCTTCTCAGTGTCTCTGACATAGGGTTTCACTGTCCCGGGAAAGTCTCTGCTAACACCCTGCAGAGCGCTGTGCCCAATCTACAGAAACGTCTTGCGGTATCTCCTACAGGGAAAGTGCCAGGAGGGAACTGTCGAGCTTGTTCTCAGTGTCTCTGAGAATTGCTCTGATTATCCCTGTGACCTCTTTGCTAAGACTCTCCAGAGAGCCGTCCTCAAAACCAACACACATCTTGACATATCTCCCACATTGATCGCAGTGTCTCCAGGAACGGCATTCAAGGAGCCAGGAACTTTTCTCCCTACACTGTCCATTGAGTTGTCCTCAAAACCAATATACATCCTGCTATATCTCCCACATGGAAAGTGCCAGGAGGGAGAAGTGGCGATTATGTTTAGACTTTCTCGGAACTGCTTCAAATCAACTAGATATCTTTGTGCTGTAAATCTCCCAACAGCCAAACGCAAAAGCAGCAAACATCTCGCTGTATGTCCCACATCCAAAGTGCCAAGAGAGAGCTTGCTCTCCCTGTCTTTGAGTACTGTTTTCGCTGTGCCGGTTACCTCTTTGCTAACATTCTCTTCAGCGCTGCAGGGAAACCAGGAACCACGTGGAGAAGGCACCCACACTGAAAGTGCCTGGAGGGAACATTGGGGCTTCTTCTCAGTGTCTCTGACATAGGGTTTCACTGTCCCGGGAAAGTCTCTGCTAACACCCTGCAGAGCGCTGTGCCCAATCTACAGAAACGTCTTGCGGTATCTCCTACAGGGAAAGTGCCAGGAGGGAACTGTCCATCTTGTTCTCAGTGTCTCTGAGAATTGCTCTGATTATCCCTGTGACCTCTTTGCTAAGACTCTCCAGAGAGCCGTCCTCAAAACAAACACACATCTTGACATATCTCCCACATTGATCGCAGTGTCTCCAGGAACGGCATTCAAGGAGCCAGGAACTTTTCTCCCTACACTGTCCATTGAGTTGTCCTCAAAACCAATATACATCCTGCTATATCTCCCACATGGAAAGTGCCAGGAGGGAGAAGTGGCGATTATGTTTAGACTTTCTCGGAACTGCTTCAAATCAACTAGATATCTTTGTGCTGTAAATCTCCCAACAGCCAAACGCAAAAGCAGCAAACATCTCGCTGTATGTCCCACATCCAAAGTGCCAAGAGAGAGCTTGCTCTCCCTGTCTTTGAGTACTGTTTTCGCTGTGCCGGTTACCTCTTTGCTAACATTCTCTTCAGCGCTGCAGGGAAACCAGGAACCACGTGGAGAAGGCACCCACACTGAAAGTGCCTGGAGGGAACATTGGGGCTTCTTCTCAGTGTCTCTGACATAGGGTTTCACTGTCCCGGGAAAGTCTCTGCTAACACCCTGCAGAGCGCTGTGCCCAATCTACAGAAACGTCTTGCGGTATCTCCTACAGGGAAAGTGCCAGGAGGGAACTGTCCATCTTGTTCTCAGTGTCTCTGAGAATTGCTCTGATTATCCCTGTGACCTCTTTGCTAAGACTCTCCAGAGAGCCGTCCTCAAAACCAACACACATCTTGACATATCTCCCACATTGATCGCAGTGTCTCCAGGAACGGCATTCAAGGAGCCAGGAACTTTTCTCCCTACACTGTCCATTGAGTTGTCCTCAAAACCAATATACATCCTGCTATATCTCCCACATGGAAAGTGCCAGGAGGGAGAAGTGGCGATTATGTTTAGACTTTCTCGGAACTGCTTCAAATCAACTAGATATCTTTGTGCTGTAAATCTCCCAACAGCCAAACGCAAAAGCAGCAAACATCTCGCTGTATGTCCCACATCCAAAGTGCCAAGAGAGAGCTTGCTCTCCCTGTCTTTGAGTACTGTTTTCGCTGTGCCGGTTACCTCTTTGCTAACATTCTCTTCAGCGCTGCAGGGAAACCAGGAACCACGTGGAGAAGGCACCCACACTGAAAGTGCCTGGAGGGAACATTGGGGCTTCTTCTCAGTGTCTCTGACATAGGGTTTCACTGTCCCGGGAAAGTCTCTGCTAACACCGTGCAGAGCGCTGTGCCCAATCTACAGAAACGTCTTGCGGTATCTCCTACAGGGAAAGTGCCAGGAGGGAACTGTCCATCTTGTTCTCAGTGTCTCTGAGAATTGCTCTGATTATCCCTGTGACCTCTTTGCTAAGACTCTCCAGAGAGCCGTCCTCAAAACAAACACACATCTTGACATATCTCCCACATTGATCGCAGTGTCTCCAGGAACGGCATTCAAGGAGCCAGGAACTTTTCTCCCTACACTGTCCATTGAGTTGTCCTCAAAACCAATATACATCCTGCTATATCTCCCACATGGAAAGTGCCAGGAGGGAGAAGTGGCGATTATGTTTAGACTTTCTCGGAACTGCTTCAAATCAACTAGATATCTTTGTGCTGTAAATCTCCCAACAGCCAAACGCAAAAGCAGCAAACATCTCGCTGTATGTCCCACATCCAAAGTGCCAAGAGAGAGCTTGCTCTCCCTGTCTTTGAGTACTGTTTTCGCTGTGCCGGTTACCTCTTTGCTAACATTCTCTTCAGCGCTGCAGGGAAACCAGGAACCACGTGGAGAAGGCACCCACACTGAAAGTGCCTGGAGGGAACATTGGGGCTTCTTCTCAGTGTCTCTGACATAGGGTTTCACTGTCCCGGGAAAGTCTCTGCTAACACCGTGCAGAGCGCTGTGCCCAATCTACAGAAACGTCTTGCGGTATCTCCTACAGGGAAAGTGCCAGGAGGGAACTGTCCATCTTGTTCTCAGTGTCTCTGAGAATTGCTCTGATTATCCCTGTGACCTCTTTGCTAAGACTCTCCAGAGAGCCGTCCTCAAAACCAACACACATCTTGACATATCTCCCACATTGATCGCAGTGTCTCCAGGAACGGCATTCAAGGAGCCAGGAACTTTTCTCCCTACACTGTCCATTGAGTTGTCCTCAAAACCAATATACATCCTGCTATATCTCCCACATGGAAAGTGCCAGGAGGGAGAAGTGGCGATTATGTTTAGACTTTCTCGGAACTGCTTCAAATCAACTAGATATCTTTGTGCTGTAAATCTCCCAACAGCCAAACGCAAAAGCAGCAAACATCTCGCTGTATGTCCCACATCCAAAGTGCCAAGAGAGAGCTTGCTCTCCCTGTCTTTGAGTACTGTTTTCGCTGTGCCGGTTACCTCTTTGCTAACATTCTCTTCAGCGCTGCAGGGAAACCAGGAACCACGTGGAGAAGGCACCCACACTGAAAGTGCCTGGAGGGAACATTGGGGCTTCTTCTCAGTGTCTCTGACATAGGGTTTCACTGTCCCGGGAAAGTCTCTGCTAACACCCTGCAGAGCGCTGTGCCCAATCTACAGAAACGTCTTGCGGTATCTCCTACAGGGAAAGTGCCAGGAGGGAATTGTCGAGCTTGTTCTCAGTGTCTCTGAGAATTGCTCTGATTATCCCTGTGACCTCTTTGCTAAGACTCTCCAGAGAGCCGTCCTCAAAACCAACACACATCTTGACATATCTCCCTCATTGATCGCAGTGTCTCCAGGAACGGCATTCAAGGAGCCAGGAACTTTTCTCCCTACACTGTCCATTGAGTTGTCCTCAAAACCAATATACATCCTGCTATATCTCCCACATGGAAAGTGCCAGGAGGGAGAAGTGGCGATTATGTTTAGACTTTCTCGGAACTGCTTCAAATCAACTAGATATCTTTGTGCCGTAAATCTCCCAACAGCCAAACGCAAAAGCAGCAAACATCTCGCTGTATGTCCCACATCCAAAGTGCCAAGAGAGAGCTTGCTCTCCCTGTCTTTGAGTACTGTTTTCGCTGTGCCGGTTACCTCTTTGCTAACATTCTCTTCAGCGCTGCAGGGAAACCAGGAACCACGTGGAGAAGGCACCCACACTGAAAGTGCCTGGAGGGAACATTGGGGCTTCTTCTCAGTGTCTCTGACATAGGGTTTCACTGTCCCGGGAAAGTCTCTGCTAACACCCTGCAGAGCGCTGTGCCCAATCTACAGAAACGTCTTGCGGTATCTCCTACAGGGAAAGTGCCAGGAGGGAACTGTCCATCTTGTTCTCAGTGTCTCTGAGAATTGCTCTGATTATCCCTGTGACCTCTTTGCTAAGACTCTCCAGAGAGCCGTCCTCAAAACCAACACACATCTTGACATATCTCCCACATTGATCGCAGTGTCTCCAGGAACGGCATTCAAGGAGCCAGGAACTTTTCTCCCTACACTGTCCATTGAGTTGTCCTCAAAACCAATATACATCCTGCTATATCTCCCACATGGAAAGTGCCAGGAGGGAGAAGTGGCGATTATGTTTAGACTTTCTCGGAACTGCTTCAAATCAACTAGATATCTTTGTGCTGTAAATCTCCCAACAGCCAAACGCAAAAGCAGCAAACATCTCGCTGTATGTCCCACATCCAAAGTGCCAAGAGAGAGCTTGCTCTCCCTGTCTTTGAGTACTGTTTTCGCTGTGCCGGTTACCTCTTTGCTAACATTCTCTTCAGCGCTGCAGGGAAACCAGGAACCACGTGGAGAAGGCACCCACACTGAAAGTGCCTGGAGGGAACATTGGGGCTTCTTCTCAGTGTCTCTGACATAGGGTTTCACTGTCCCGGGAAAGTCTCTGCTAACACCGTGCAGAGCGCTGTGCCCAATCTACAGAAACGTCTTGCGGTATCTCCTACAGGGAAAGTGCCAGGAGGGAACTGTCCATCTTGTTCTCAGTGTCTCTGAGAATTGCTCTGATTATCCCTGTGACCTCTTTGCTAAGACTCTCCAGAGAGCCGTCCTCAAAACCAACACACATCTTGACATATCTCCCACATTGATCGCAGTGTCTCCAGGAACGGCATTCAAGGAGCCAGGAACTTTTCTCCCTACACTGTCCATTGAGTTGTCCTCAAAACCAATATACATCCTGCTATATCTCCCACATGGAAAGTGCCAGGAGGGAGAAGTGGCGATTATGTTTAGACTTTCTCGGAACTGCTTCAAATCAACTAGATATCTTTGTGCTGTAAATCTCCCAACAGCCAAACGCAAAAGCAGCAAACATCTCGCTGTATGTCCCACATCCAAAGTGCCAAGAGAGAGCTTGCTCTCCCTGTCTTTGAGTACTGTTTTCGCTGTGCCGGTTACCTCTTTGCTAACATTCTCTTCAGCGCTGCAGGGAAACCAGGAACCACGTGGAGAAGGCACCCACACTGAAAGTGCCTGGAGGGAACATTGGGGCTTCTTCTCAGTGTCTCTGACATAGGGTTTCACTGTCCCGGGAAAGTCTCTGCTAACACCCTGCAGAGCGCTGTGCCCAATCTACAGAAACGTCTTGCGGTATCTCCTACAGGGAAAGTGCCAGGAGGGAATTGTCGAGCTTGTTCTCAGTGTCTCTGAGAATTGCTCTGATTATCCCTGTGACCTCTTTGCTAAGACTCTCCAGAGAGCCGTCCTCAAAACCAACACACATCTTGACATATCTCCCTCATTGATCGCAGTGTCTCCAGGAACGGCATTCAAGGAGCCAGGAACTTTTCTCCCTACACTGTCCATTGAGTTGTCCTCAAAACCAATATACATCCTGCTATATCTCCCACATGGAAAGTGCCAGGAGGGAGAAGTGGCGATTATGTTTAGACTTTCTCGGAACTGCTTCAAATCAACTAGATATCTTTGTGCCGTAAATCTCCCAACAGCCAAACGCAAAAGCAGCAAACATCTCGCTGTATGTCCCACATCCAAAGTGCCAAGAGAGAGCTTGCTCTCCCTGTCTTTGAGTACTGTTTTCGCTGTGCCGGTTACCTCTTTGCTAACATTCTCTTCAGCGCTGCAGGGAAACCAGGAACCACGTGGAGAAGGCACCCACACTGAAAGTGCCTGGAGGGAACATTGGGGCTTCTTCTCAGTGTCTCTGACATAGGGTTTCACTGTCCCGGGAAAGTCTCTGCTAACACCCTGCAGAGCGCTGTGCCCAATCTACAGAAACGTCTTGCGGTATCTCCTACAGGGAAAGTGCCAGGAGGGAACTGTCCATCTTGTTCTCAGTGTCTCTGAGAATTGCTCTGATTATCCCTGTGACCTCTTTGCTAAGACTCTCCAGAGAGCCGTCCTCAAAACCAACACACATCTTGACATATCTCCCACATTGATCGCAGTGTCTCCAGGAACGGCATTCAAGGAGCCAGGAACTTTTCTCCCTACACTGTCCATTGAGTTGTCCTCAAAACCAATATACATCCTGCTATATCTCCCACATGGAAAGTGCCAGGAGGGAGAAGTGGCGATTATGTTTAGACTTTCTCGGAACTGCTTCAAATCAACTAGATATCTTTGTGCTGTAAATCTCCCAACAGCCAAACGCAAAAGCAGCAAACATCTCGCTGTATGTCCCACATCCAAAGTGCCAAGAGAGAGCTTGCTCTCCCTGTCTTTGAGTACTGTTTTCGCTGTGCCGGTTACCTCTTTGCTAACATTCTCTTCAGCGCTGCAGGGAAACCAGGAACCACGTGGAGAAGGCACCCACACTGAAAGTGCCTGGAGGGAACATTGGGGCTTCTTCTCAGTGTCTCTGACATAGGGTTTCACTGTCCCGGGAAAGTCTCTGCTAACACCCTGCAGAGCGCTGTGCCCAATCTACAGAAACGTCTTGCGGTATCTCCTACAGGGAAAGTGCCAGGAGGGAACTGTCCATCTTGTTCTCAGTGTCTCTGAGAATTGCTCTGATTATCCCTGTGACCTCTTTGCTAAGACTCTCCAGAGAGCCGTCCTCAAAACCAACACACATCTTGACATATCTCCCACATTGATCGCAGTGTCTCCAGGAACGGCATTCAAGGAGCCAGGAACTTTTCTCCCTACACTGTCCATTGAGTTGTCCTCAAAACCAATATACATCCTGCTATATCTCCCACATGGAAAGTGCCAGGAGGGAGAAGTGGCGATTATGTTTAGACTTTCTCGGAACTGCTTCAAATCAACTAGATATCTTTGTGCTGTAAATCTCCCAACAGCCAAACGCAAAAGCAGCAAACATCTCGCTGTATGTCCCACATCCAAAGTGCCAAGAGAGAGCTTGCTCTCCCTGTCTTTGAGTACTGTTTTCGCTGTGCCGGTTACCTCTTTGCTAACATTCTCTTCAGCGCTGCAGGGAAACCAGGAACCACGTGGAGAAGGCACCCACACTGAAAGTGCCTGGAGGGAACATTGGGGCTTCTTCTCAGTGTCTCTGACATAGGGTTTCACTGTCCCGGGAAAGTCTCTGCTAACACCCTGCAGAGCGCTGTGCCCAATCTACAGAAACGTCTTGCGGTATCTCCTACAGGGAAAGTGCCAGGAGGGAACTGTCCATCTTGTTCTCAGTGTCTCTGAGAATTGCTCTGATTATCCCTGTGACCTCTTTGCTAAGACTCTCCAGAGAGCCGTCCTCAAAACCAACACACATCTTGACATATCTCCCACATTGATCGCAGTGTCTCCAGGAACGGCATTCAAGGAGCCAGGAACTTTTCTCCCTACACTGTCCATTGAGTTGTCCTCAAAACCAATATACATCCTGCTATATCTCCCACATGGAAAGTGCCAGGAGGGAGAAGTGGCGATTATGTTTAGACTTTCTCGGAACTGCTTCAAATCAACTAGATATCTTTGTGCTGTAAATCTCCCAACAGCCAAACGCAAAAGCAGCAAACATCTCGCTGTATGTCCCACATCCAAAGTGCCAAGAGAGAGCTTGCTCTCCCTGTCTTTGAGTACTGTTTTCGCTGTGCCGGTTACCTCTTTGCTAACATTCTCTTCAGCGCTGCAGGGAAACCAGGAACCACGTGGAGAAGGCACCCACACTGAAAGTGCCTGGAGGGAACATTGGGGCTTCTTCTCAGTGTCTCTGACATAGGGTTTCACTGTCCCGGGAAAGTCTCTGCTAACACCCTGCAGAGCGCTGTGCCCAATCTACAGAAACGTCTTGCGGTATCTCCTACAGGGAAAGTGCCAGGAGGGAACTGTCCATCTTGTTCTCAGTGTCTCTGAGAATTGCTCTGATTATCCCTGTGACCTCTTTGCTAAGACTCTCCAGAGAGCCGTCCTCAAAACAAACACACATCTTGACATATCTCCCACATTGATCGCAGTGTCTCCAGGAACGGCATTCAAGGAGCCAGGAACTTTTCTCCCTACACTGTCCATTGAGTTGTCCTCAAAACCAATATACATCCTGCTATATCTCCCACATGGAAAGTGCCAGGAGGGAGAAGTGGCGATTATGTTTAGACTTTCTCGGAACTGCTTCAAATCAACTAGATATCTTTGTGCTGTAAATCTCCCAACAGCCAAACGCAAAAGCAGCAAACATCTCGCTGTATGTCCCACATCCAAAGTGCCAAGAGAGAGCTTGCTCTCCCTGTCTTTGAGTACTGTTTTCGCTGTGCCGGTTACCTCTTTGCTAACATTCTCTTCAGCGCTGCAGGGAAACCAGGAACCACGTGGAGAAGGCACCCACACTGAAAGTGCCTGGAGGGAACATTGGGGCTTCTTCTCAGTGTCTCTGACATAGGGTTTCACTGTCCCGGGAAAGTCTCTGCTAACACCCTGCAGAGCGCTGTGCCCAATCTACAGAAACGTCTTGCGGTATCTCCTACAGGGAAAGTGCCAGGAGGGAACTGTCCATCTTGTTCTCAGTGTCTCTGAGAATTGCTCTGATTATCCCTGTGACCTCTTTGCTAAGACTCTCCAGAGAGCCGTCCTCAAAACCAACACACATCTTGACATATCTCCCACATTGATCGCAGTGTCTCCAGGAACGGCATTCAAGGAGCCAGGAACTTTTCTCCCTACACTGTCCATTGAGTTGTCCTCAAAACCAATATACATCCTGCTATATCTCCCACATGGAAAGTGCCAGGAGGGAGAAGTGGCGATTATGTTTAGACTTTCTCGGAACTGCTTCAAATCAACTAGATATCTTTGTGCTGTAAATCTCCCAACAGCCAAACGCAAAAGCAGCAAACATCTCGCTGTATGTCCCACATCCAAAGTGCCAAGAGAGAGCTTGCTCTCCCTGTCTTTGAGTACTGTTTTCGCTGTGCCGGTTACCTCTTTGCTAACATTCTCTTCAGCGCTGCAGGGAAACCAGGAACCACGTGGAGAAGGCACCCACACTGAAAGTGCCTGGAGGGAACACTGGGGCTTCTTCTCAGTGTCTCTGACATAGGGTTTCACTGTCCCGGGAAAGTCTCTGCTAACACCCTGCAGAGCGCTGTGCCCAATCTACAGAAACGTCTTGCGGTATCTCCTACAGGGAAAGTGCCAGGAGGGAATTGTCGAGCTTGTTCTCAGTGTCTCTGAGAATTGCTCTGATTATCCCTGTGACCTCTTTGCTAAGACTCTCCAGAGAGCCGTCCTCAAAACAAACACACATCTTGACATATCTCCCACATTGATCGCAGTGTCTCCAGGAACGGCATTCAAGGAGCCAGGAACTTTTCTCCCTACACTGTCCATTGAGTTGTCCTCAAAACCAATATACATCCTGCTATATCTCCCACATGGAAAGTGCCAGGAGGGAGAAGTGGCGATTATGTTTAGACTTTCTCGGAACTGCTTCAAATCAACTAGATATCTTTGTGCTGTAAATCTCCCAACAGCCAAACGCAAAAGCAGCAAACATCTCGCTGTATGTCCCACATCCAAAGTGCCAAGAGAGAGCTTGCTCTCCCTGTCTTTGAGTACTGTTTTCGCTGTGCCGGTTACCTCTTTGCTAACATTCTCTTCAGCGCTGCAGGGAAACCAGGAACCACGTGGAGAAGGCACCCACACTGAAAGTGCCTGGAGGGAACATTGGGGCTTCTTCTCAGTGTCTCTGACATAGGGTTTCACTGTCCCGGGAAAGTCTCTGCTAACACCCTGCAGAGCGCTGTGCCCAATCTACAGAAACGTCTTGCGGTATCTCCTACAGGGAAAGTGCCAGGAGGGAACTGTCGAGCTTGTTCTCAGTGTCTCTGAGAATTGCTCTGATTATCCCTGTGACCTCTTTGCTAAGACTCTCCAGAGAGCCGTCCTCAAAACCAACACACATCTTGACATATCTCCCACATTGATCGCAGTGTCTCCAGGAACGGCATTCAAGGAGCCAGGAACTTTTCTCCCTACACTGTCCATTGAGTTGTCCTCAAAACCAATATACATCCTGCTATATCTCCCACATGGAAAGTGCCAGGAGGGAGAAGTGGCGATTATGTTTAGACTTTCTCGGAACTGCTTCAAATCAACTAGATATCTTTGTGCTGTAAATCTCCCAACAGCCAAACGCAAAAGCAGCAAACATCTCGCTGTATGTCCCACATCCAAAGTGCCAAGAGAGAGCTTGCTCTCCCTGTCTTTGAGTACTGTTTTCGCTGTGCCGGTTACCTCTTTGCTAACATTCTCTTCAGCGCTGCAGGGAAACCAGGAACCACGTGGAGAAGGCACCCACACTGAAAGTGCCTGGAGGGAACATTGGGGCTTCTTCTCAGTGTCTCTGACATAGGGTTTCACTGTCCCGGGAAAGTCTCTGCTAACACCCTGCAGAGCGCTGTGCCCAATCTACAGAAACGTCTTGCGGTATCTCCTACAGGGAAAGTGCCAGGAGGGAACTGTCCATCTTGTTCTCAGTGTCTCTGAGAATTGCTCTGATTATCCCTGTGACCTCTTTGCTAAGACTCTCCAGAGAGCCGTCCTCAAAACAAACACACATCTTGACATATCTCCCACATTGATCGCAGTGTCTCCAGGAACGGCATTCAAGGAGCCAGGAACTTTTCTCCCTACACTGTCCATTGAGTTGTCCTCAAAACCAATATACATCCTGCTATATCTCCCACATGGAAAGTGCCAGGAGGGAGAAGTGGCGATTATGTTTAGACTTTCTCGGAACTGCTTCAAATCAACTAGATATCTTTGTGCTGTAAATCTCCCAACAGCCAAACGCAAAAGCAGCAAACATCTCGCTGTATGTCCCACATCCAAAGTGCCAAGAGAGAGCTTGCTCTCCCTGTCTTTGAGTACTGTTTTCGCTGTGCCGGTTACCTCTTTGCTAACATTCTCTTCAGCGCTGCAGGGAAACCAGGAACCACGTGGAGAAGGCACCCACACTGAAAGTGCCTGGAGGGAACATTGGGGCTTCTTCTCAGTGTCTCTGACATAGGGTTTCACTGTCCCGGGAAAGTCTCTGCTAACACCCTGCAGAGCGCTGTGCCCAATCTACAGAAACGTCTTGCGGTATCTCCTACAGGGAAAGTGCCAGGAGGGAACTGTCCATCTTGTTCTCAGTGTCTCTGAGAATTGCTCTGATTATCCCTGTGACCTCTTTGCTAAGACTCTCCAGAGAGCCGTCCTCAAAACCAACACACATCTTGACATATCTCCCACATTGATCGCAGTGTCTCCAGGAACGGCATTCAAGGAGCCAGGAACTTTTCTCCCTACACTGTCCATTGAGTTGTCCTCAAAACCAATATACATCCTGCTATATCTCCCACATGGAAAGTGCCAGGAGGGAGAAGTGGCGATTATGTTTAGACTTTCTCGGAACTGCTTCAAATCAACTAGATATCTTTGTGCTGTAAATCTCCCAACAGCCAAACGCAAAAGCAGCAAACATCTCGCTGTATGTCCCACATCCAAAGTGCCAAGAGAGAGCTTGCTCTCCCTGTCTTTGAGTACTGTTTTCGCTGTGCCGGTTACCTCTTTGCTAACATTCTCTTCAGCGCTGCAGGGAAACCAGGAACCACGTGGAGAAGGCACCCACACTGAAAGTGCCTGAAGGGAACATTGGGGCTTCTTCTCAGTGTCTCTGACATAGGGTTTCACTGTCCCGGGAAAGTCTCTGCTAACACCCTGCAGAGCGCTGTGCCCAATCTACAGAAACGTCTTGCGGTATCTCCTACAGGGAAAGTGCCAGGAGGGAATTGTCGAGCTTGTTCTCAGTGTCTCTGAGAATTGCTCTGATTATCCCTGTGACCTCTTTGCTAAGACTCTCCAGAGAGCCGTCCTCAAAACCAACACACATCTTGACATATCTCCCTCATTGATCGCAGTGTCTCCAGGAACGGCATTCAAGGAGCCAGGAACTTTTCTCCCTACACTGTCCATTGAGTTGTCCTCAAAACCAATATACATCCTGCTATATCTCCCACATGGAAAGTGCCAGGAGGGAGAAGTGGCGATTATGTTTAGACTTTCTCGGAACTGCTTCAAATCAACTAGATATCTTTGTGCTGTAAATCTCCCAACAGCCAAACGCAAAAGCAGCAAACATCTCGCTGTATGTCCCACATCCAAAGTGCCAAGAGAGAGCTTGCTCTCCCTGTCTTTGAGTACTGTTTTCGCTGTGCCGGTTACCTCTTTGCTAACATTCTCTTCAGCGCTGCAGGGAAACCAGGAACCACGTGGAGAAGGCACCCACACTGAAAGTGCCTGGAGGGAACATTGGGGCTTCTTCTCAGTGTCTCTGACATAGGGTTTCACTGTCCCGGGAAAGTCTCTGCTAACACCCTGCAGAGCGCTGTGCCCAATCTACAGAAACGTCTTGCGGTATCTCCTACAGGGAAAGTGCCAGGAGGGAACTGTCCATCTTGTTCTCAGTGTCTCTGAGAATTGCTCTGATTATCCCTGTGACCTCTTTGCTAAGACTCTCCAGAGAGCCGTCCTCAAAACAAACACACATCTTGACATATCTCCCACATTGATCGCAGTGTCTCCAGGAACGGCATTCAAGGAGCCAGGAACTTTTCTCCCTACACTGTCCATTGAGTTGTCCTCAAAACCAATATACATCCTGCTATATCTCCCACATGGAAAGTGCCAGGAGGGAGAAGTGGCGATTATGTTTAGACTTTCTCGGAACTGCTTCAAATCAACTAGATATCTTTGTGCTGTAAATCTCCCAACAGCCAAACGCAAAAGCAGCAAACATCTCGCTGTATGTCCCACATCCAAAGTGCCAAGAGAGAGCTTGCTCTCCCTGTCTTTGAGTACTGTTTTCGCTGTGCCGGTTACCTCTTTGCTAACATTCTCTTCAGCGCTGCAGGGAAACCAGGAACCACGTGGAGAAGGCACCCACACTGAAAGTGCCTGGAGGGAACATTGGGGCTTCTTCTCAGTGTCTCTGACATAGGGTTTCACTGTCCCGGGAAAGTCTCTGCTAACACCCTGCAGAGCGCTGTGCCCAATCTACAGAAACGTCTTGCGGTATCTCCTACAGGGAAAGTGCCAGGAGGGAACTGTCCATCTTGTTCTCAGTGTCTCTGAGAATTGCTCTGATTATCCCTGTGACCTCTTTGCTAAGACTCTCCAGAGAGCCGTCCTCAAAACCAACACACATCTTGACATATCTCCCACATTGATCGCAGTGTCTCCAGGAACGGCATTCAAGGAGCCAGGAACTTTTCTCCCTACACTGTCCATTGAGTTGTCCTCAAAACCAATATACATCCTGCTATATCTCCCACATGGAAAGTGCCAGGAGGGAGAAGTGGCGATTATGTTTAGACTTTCTCGGAACTGCTTCAAATCAACTAGATATCTTTGTGCTGTAAATCTCCCAACAGCCAAACGCAAAAGCAGCAAACATCTCGCTGTATGTCCCACATCCAAAGTGCCAAGAGAGAGCTTGCTCTCCCTGTCTTTGAGTACTGTTTTCGCTGTGCCGGTTACCTCTTTGCTAACATTCTCTTCAGCGCTGCAGGGAAACCAGGAACCACGTGGAGAAGGCACCCACACTGAAAGTGCCTGAAGGGAACATTGGGGCTTCTTCTCAGTGTCTCTGACATAGGGTTTCACTGTCCCGGGAAAGTCTCTGCTAACACCCTGCAGAGCGCTGTGCCCAATCTACAGAAACGTCTTGCGGTATCTCCTACAGGGAAAGTGCCAGGAGGGAACTGTCCATCTTGTTCTCAGTGTCTCTGAGAATTGCTCTGATTATCCCTGTGACCTCTTTGCTAAGACTCTCCAGAGAGCCGTCCTCAAAACCAACACACATCTTGACATATCTCCCTCATTGATCGCAGTGTCTCCAGGAACGGCATTCAAGGAGCCAGGAACTTTTCTCCCTACACTGTCCATTGAGTTGTCCTCAAAACCAATATACATCCTGCTATATCTCCCACATGGAAAGTGCCAGGAGGGAGAAGTGGCGATTATGTTTAGACTTTCTCGGAACTGCTTCAAATCAACTAGATATCTTTGTGCTGTAAATCTCCCAACAGCCAAACGCAAAAGCAGCAAACATCTCGCTGTATGTCCCACATCCAAAGTGCCAAGAGAGAGCTTGCTCTCCCTGTCTTTGAGTACTGTTTTCACTGTCCCGGTTACCTCTTTGCTAACATTCTCTTCAGCGCTGCAGGGAAACCAGGAACCACGTGGAGAAGGCACCCACACTGAAAGTGCCTGGAGGGAACATTGGGGCTTCTTCTCAGTGTCTCTGACATAGGGTTTCACTGTCCCGGGAAAGTCTCTGCTAACACCCTGCAGAGCGCTGTGCCCAATCTACAGAAACGTCTTGCGGTATCTCCTACAGGGAAAGTGCCAGGAGGGAACTGTCCATCTTGTTCTCAGTGTCTCTGAGAATTGCTCTGATTATCCCTGTGACCTCTTTGCTAAGACTCTCCAGAGAGCCGTCCTCAAAACAAACACACATCTTGACATATCTCCCACATTGATCGCAGTGTCTCCAGGAACGGCATTCAAGGAGCCAGGAACTTTTCTCCCTACACTGTCCATTGAGTTGTCCTCAAAACCAATATACATCCTGCTATATCTCCCACATGGAAAGTGCCAGGAGGGAGAAGTGGCGATTATGTTTAGACTTTCTCGGAACTGCTTCAAATCAACTAGATATCTTTGTGCTGTAAATCTCCCAACAGCCAAACGCAAAAGCAGCAAACATCTCGCTGTATGTCCCACATCCAAAGTGCCAAGAGAGAGCTTGCTCTCCCTGTCTTTGAGTACTGTTTTCGCTGTGCCGGTTACCTCTTTGCTAACATTCTCTTCAGCGCTGCAGGGAAACCAGGAACCACGTGGAGAAGGCACCCACACTGAAAGTGCCTGGAGGGAACATTGGGGCTTCTTCTCAGTGTCTCTGACATAGGGTTTCACTGTCCCGGGAAAGTCTCTGCTAACACCCTGCAGAGCGCTGTGCCCAATCTACAGAAACGTCTTGCGGTATCTCCTACAGGGAAAGTGCCAGGAGGGAACTGTCCATCTTGTTCTCAGTGTCTCTGAGAATTGCTCTGATTATCCCTGTGACCTCTTTGCTAAGACTCTCCAGAGAGCCGTCCTCAAAACCAACACACATCTTGACATATCTCCCACATTGATCGCAGTGTCTCCAGGAACGGCATTCAAGGAGCCAGGAACTTTTCTCCCTACACTGTCCATTGAGTTGTCCTCAAAACCAATATACATCCTGCTATATCTCCCACATGGAAAGTGCCAGGAGGGAGAAGTGGCGATTATGTTTAGACTTTCTCGGAACTGCTTCAAATCAACTAGATATCTTTGTGCTGTAAATCTCCCAACAGCCAAACGCAAAAGCAGCAAACATCTCGCTGTATGTCCCACATCCAAAGTGCCAAGAGAGAGCTTGCTCTCCCTGTCTTTGAGTACTGTTTTCGCTGTGCCGGTTACCTCTTTGCTAACATTCTCTTCAGCGCTGCAGGGAAACCAGGAACCACGTGGAGAAGGCACCCACACTGAAAGTGCCTGGAGGGAACACTGGGGCTTCTTCTCAGTGTCTCTGACATAGGGCTTCACTGTCCCGGGAAAGTCTCTGCTAACACCCTGCAGAGCGCTGTGCCCAATCTACAGAAACGTCTTGCGGTATCTCCTACAGGGAAAGTGCCAGGAGGGAATTGTCGAGCTTGTTCTCAGTGTCTCTGAGAATTGCTCTGATTATCCCTGTGACCTCTTTGCTAAGACTCTCCAGAGAGCCGTCCTCAAAACAAACACACATCTTGACATATCTCCCACATTGATCGCAGTGTCTCCAGGAACGGCATTCAAGGAGCCAGGAACTTTTCTCCCTACACTGTCCATTGAGTTGTCCTCAAAACCAATATACATCCTGCTATATCTCCCACATGGAAAGTGCCAGGAGGGAGAAGTGGCGATTATGTTTAGACTTTCTCGGAACTGCTTCAAATCAACTAGATATCTTTGTGCTGTAAATCTCCCAACAGCCAAACGCAAAAGCAGCAAACATCTCGCTGTATGTCCCACATCCAAAGTGCCAAGAGAGAGCTTGCTCTCCCTGTCTTTGAGTACTGTTTTCGCTGTGCCGGTTACCTCTTTGCTAACATTCTCTTCAGCGCTGCAGGGAAACCAGGAACCACGTGGAGAAGGCACCCACACTGAAAGTGCCTGGAGGGAACATTGGGGCTTCTTCTCAGTGTCTCTGACATAGGGTTTCACTGTCCCGGGAAAGTCTCTGCTAACACCCTGCAGAGCGCTGTGCCCAATCTACAGAAACGTCTTGCGGTATCTCCTACAGGGAAAGTGCCAGGAGGGAACTGTCGAGCTTGTTCTCAGTGTCTCTGAGAATTGCTCTGATTATCCCTGTGACCTCTTTGCTAAGACTCTCCAGAGAGCCGTCCTCAAAACCAACACACATCTTGACATATCTCCCACATTGATCGCAGTGTCTCCAGGAACGGCATTCAAGGAGCCAGGAACTTTTCTCCCTACACTGTCCATTGAGTTGTCCTCAAAACCAATATACATCCTGCTATATCTCCCACATGGAAAGTGCCAGGAGGGAGAAGTGGCGATTATGTTTAGACTTTCTCGGAACTGCTTCAAATCAACTAGATATCTTTGTGCTGTAAATCTCCCAACAGCCAAACGCAAAAGCAGCAAACATCTCGCTGTATGTCCCACATCCAAAGTGCCAAGAGAGAGCTTGCTCTCCCTGTCTTTGAGTACTGTTTTCGCTGTGCCGGTTACCTCTTTGCTAACATTCTCTTCAGCGCTGCAGGGAAACCAGGAACCACGTGGAGAAGGCACCCACACTGAAAGTGCCTGGAGGGAACATTGGGGCTTCTTCTCAGTGTCTCTGACATAGGGTTTCACTGTCCCGGGAAAGTCTCTGCTAACACCCTGCAGAGCGCTGTGCCCAATCTACAGAAACGTCTTGCGGTATCTCCTACAGGGAAAGTGCCAGGAGGGAACTGTCCATCTTGTTCTCAGTGTCTCTGAGAATTGCTCTGATTATCCCTGTGACCTCTTTGCTAAGACTCTCCAGAGAGCCGTCCTCAAAACCAACACACATCTTGACATATCTCCCACATTGATCGCAGTGTCTCCAGGAACGGCATTCAAGGAGCCAGGAACTTTTCTCCCTACACTGTCCATTGAGTTGTCCTCAAAACCAATATACATCCTGCTATATCTCCCACATGGAAAGTGCCAGGAGGGAGAAGTGGCGATTATGTTTAGACTTTCTCGGAACTGCTTCAAATCAACTAGATATCTTTGTGCTGTAAATCTCCCAACAGCCAAACGCAAAAGCAGCAAACATCTCGCTGTATGTCCCACATCCAAAGTGCCAAGAGAGAGCTTGCTCTCCCTGTCTTTGAGTACTGTTTTCGCTGTGCCGGTTACCTCTTTGCTAACATTCTCTTCAGCGCTGCAGGGAAACCAGGAACCACGTGGAGAAGGCACCCACACTGAAAGTGCCTGGAGGGAACATTGGGGCTTCTTCTCAGTGTCTCTGACATAGGGTTTCACTGTCCCGGGAAAGTCTCTGCTAACACCCTGCAGAGCGCTGTGCCCAATCTACAGAAACGTCTTGCGGTATCTCCTACAGGGAAAGTGCCAGGAGGGAACTGTCCATCTTGTTCTCAGTGTCTCTGAGAATTGCTCTGATTATCCCTGTGACCTCTTTGCTAAGACTCTCCAGAGAGCCGTCCTCAAAACCAACACACATCTTGACATATCTCCCACATTGATCGCAGTGTCTCCAGGAACGGCATTCAAGGAGCCAGGAACTTTTCTCCCTACACTGTCCATTGAGTTGTCCTCAAAACCAATATACATCCTGCTATATCTCCCACATGGAAAGTGCCAGGAGGGAGAAGTGGCGATTATGTTTAGACTTTCTCGGAACTGCTTCAAATCAACTAGATATCTTTGTGCTGTAAATCTCCCAACAGCCAAACGCAAAAGCAGCAAACATCTCGCTGTATGTCCCACATCCAAAGTGCCAAGAGAGAGCTTGCTCTCCCTGTCTTTGAGTACTGTTTTCGCTGTGCCGGTTACCTCTTTGCTAACATTCTCTTCAGCGCTGCAGGGAAACCAGGAACCACGTGGAGAAGGCACCCACACTGAAAGTGCCTGAAGGGAACATTGGGGCTTCTTCTCAGTGTCTCTGACATAGGGTTTCACTGTCCCGGGAAAGTCTCTGCTAACACCCTGCAGAGCGCTGTGCCCAATCTACAGAAACGTCTTGCGGTATCTCCTACAGGGAAAGTGCCAGGAGGGAATTGTCGAGCTTGTTCTCAGTGTCTCTGAGAATTGCTCTGATTATCCCTGTGACCTCTTTGCTAAGACTCTCCAGAGAGCCGTCCTCAAAACCAACACACATCTTGACATATCTCCCTCATTGATCGCAGTGTCTCCAGGAACGGCATTCAAGGAGCCAGGAACTTTTCTCCCTACACTGTCCATTGAGTTGTCCTCAAAACCAATATACATCCTGCTATATCTCCCACATGGAAAGTGCCAGGAGGGAGAAGTGGCGATTATGTTTAGACTTTCTCGGAACTGCTTCAAATCAACTAGATATCTTTGTGCTGTAAATCTCCCAACAGCCAAACGCAAAAGCAGCAAACATCTCGCTGTATGTCCCACATCCAAAGTGCCAAGAGAGAGCTTGCTCTCCCTGTCTTTGAGTACTGTTTTCACTGTCCCGGTTACCTCTTTGCTAACATTCTCTTCAGCGCTGCAGGGAAACCAGGAACCACGTGGAGAAGGCACCCACACTGAAAGTGCCTGGAGGGAACATTGGGGCTTCTTCTCAGTGTCTCTGACATAGGGTTTCACTGTCCCGGGAAAGTCTCTGCTAACACCCTGCAGAGCGCTGTGCCCAATCTACAGAAACGTCTTGCGGTATCTCCTACAGGGAAAGTGCCAGGAGGGAACTGTCGAGCTTGTTCTCAGTGTCTCTGAGAATTGCTCTGATTATCCCTGTGACCTCTTTGCTAAGACTCTCCAGAGAGCCGTCCTCAAAACCAACACACATCTTGACATATCTCCCACATTGATCGCAGTGTCTCCAGGAACGGCATTCAAGGAGCCAGGAACTTTTCTCCCTACACTGTCCATTGAGTTGTCCTCAAAACCAATATACATCCTGCTATATCTCCCACATGGAAAGTGCCAGGAGGGAGAAGTGGCGATTATGTTTAGACTTTCTCGGAACTGCTTCAAATCAACTAGATATCTTTGTGCTGTAAATCTCCCAACAGCCAAACGCAAAAGCAGCAAACATCTCGCTGTATGTCCCACATCCAAAGTGCCAAGAGAGAGCTTGCTCTCCCTGTCTTTGAGTACTGTTTTCGCTGTGCCGGTTACCTCTTTGCTAACATTCTCTTCAGCGCTGCAGGGAAACCAGGAACCACGTGGAGAAGGCACCCACACTGAAAGTGCCTGGAGGGAACATTGGGGCTTCTTCTCAGTGTCTCTGACATAGGGTTTCACTGTCCCGGGAAAGTCTCTGCTAACACCCTGCAGAGCGCTGTGCCCAATCTACAGAAACGTCTTGCGGTATCTCCTACAGGGAAAGTGCCAGGAGGGAATTGTCCATCTTGTTCTCAGTGTCTCTGAGAATTGCTCTGATTATCCCTGTGACCTCTTTGCTAAGACTCTCCAGAGAGCCGTCCTCAAAACCAACACACATCTTGACATATCTCCCACATTGATCGCAGTGTCTCCAGGAACGGCATTCAAGGAGCCAGGAACTTTTCTCCCTACACTGTCCATTGAGTTGTCCTCAAAACCAATATACATCCTGCTATATCTCCCACATGGAAAGTGCCAGGAGGGAGAAGTGGCGATTATGTTTAGACTTTCTCGGAACTGCTTCAAATCAACTAGATATCTTTGTGCTGTAAATCTCCCAACAGCCAAACGCAAAAGCAGCAAACATCTCGCTGTATGTCCCACATCCAAAGTGCCAAGAGAGAGCTTGCTCTCCCTGTCTTTGAGTACTGTTTTCGCTGTGCCGGTTACCTCTTTGCTAACATTCTCTTCAGCGCTGCAGGGAAACCAGGAACCACGTGGAGAAGGCACCCACACTGAAAGTGCCTGGAGGGAACATTGGGGCTTCTTCTCAGTGTCTCTGACATAGGGTTTCACTGTCCCGGGAAAGTCTCTGCTAACACCCTGCAGAGCGCTGTGCCCAATCTACAGAAACGTCTTGCGGTATCTCCTACAGGGAAAGTGCCAGGAGGGAATTGTCGAGCTTGTTCTCAGTGTCTCTGAGAATTGCTCTGATTATCCCTGTGACCTCTTTGCTAAGACTCTCCAGAGAGCCGTCCTCAAAACAAACACACATCTTGACATATCTCCCACATTGATCGCAGTGTCTCCAGGAACGGCATTCAAGGAGCCAGGAACTTTTCTCCCTACACTGTCCATTGAGTTGTCCTCAAAACCAATATACATCCTGCTATATCTCCCACATGGAAAGTGCCAGGAGGGAGAAGTGGCGATTATGTTTAGACTTTCTCGGAACTGCTTCAAATCAACTAGATATCTTTGTGCTGTAAATCTCCCAACAGCCAAACGCAAAAGCAGCAAACATCTCGCTGTATGTCCCACATCCAAAGTGCCAAGAGAGAGCTTGCTCTCCCTCTCTTTGAGTACTGTTTTCACTGTCCCGGTTACCTCTTTGCTAACATTCTCTTCAGCGCTGCAGGGAAACCAGGAACCACGTGGAGAAGGCACCCACACTGAAAGTGCCTGGAGGGAACATTGGGGCTTCTTCTCAGTGTCTCTGACATAGGGTTTCACTGTCCCGGGAAAGTCTCTGCTAACACCCTGCAGAGCGCTGTGCCCAATCTACAGAAACGTCTTGCGGTATCTCCTACAGGGAAAGTGCCAGGAGGGAACTGTCCATCTTGTTCTCAGTGTCTCTGAGAATTGCTCTGATTATCCCTGTGACCTCTTTGCTAAGACTCTCCAGAGAGCCGTCCTCAAAACCAACACACATCTTGACATATCTCCCTCATTGATCGCAGTGTCTCCAGGAACGGCATTCAAGGAGCCAGGAACTTTTCTCCCTACACTGTCCATTGAGTTGTCCTCAAAACCAATATACATCCTGCTATATCTCCCACATGGAAAGTGCCAGGAGGGAGAAGTGGCGATTATGTTTAGACTTTCTCGGAACTGCTTCAAATCAACTAGATATCTTTGTGCTGTAAATCTCCCAACAGCCAAACGCAAAAGCAGCAAACATCTCGCTGTATGTCCCACATCCAAAGTGCCAAGAGAGAGCTTGCTCTCCCTGTCTTTGAGTACTGTTTTCGCTGTGCCGGTTACCTCTTTGCTAACATTCTCTTCAGCGCTGCAGGGAAACCAGGAACCACGTGGAGAAGGCACCCACACTGAAAGTGCCTGGAGGGAACATTGGGGCTTCTTCTCAGTGTCTCTGACATAGGGTTTCACTGTCCCGGGAAAGTCTCTGCTAACACCCTGCAGAGCGCTGTGCCCAATCTACAGAAACGTCTTGCGGTATCTCCTACAGGGAAAGTGCCAGGAGGGAACTGTCCATCTTGTTCTCAGTGTCTCTGAGAATTGCTCTGATTATCCCTGTGACCTCTTTGCTAAGACTCTCCAGAGAGCCGTCCTCAAAACCAACACACATCTTGACATATCTCCCACATTGATCGCAGTGTCTCCAGGAACGGCATTCAAGGAGCCAGGAACTTTTCTCCCTACACTGTCCATTGAGTTGTCCTCAAAACCAATATACATCCTGCTATATCTCCCACATGGAAAGTGCCAGGAGGGAGAAGTGGCGATTATGTTTAGACTTTCTCGGAACTGCTTCAAATCAACTAGATATCTTTGTGCTGTAAATCTCCCAACAGCCAAACGCAAAAGCAGCAAACATCTCGCTGTATGTCCCACATCCAAAGTGCCAAGAGAGAGCTTGCTCTCCCTGTCTTTGAGTACTGTTTTCGCTGTGCCGGTTACCTCTTTGCTAACATTCTCTTCAGCGCTGCAGGGAAACCAGGAACCACGTGGAGAAGGCACCCACACTGAAAGTGCCTGGAGGGAACATTGGGGCTTCTTCTCAGTGTCTCTGACATAGGGTTTCACTGTCCCGGGAAAGTCTCTGCTAACACCCTGCAGAGCGCTGTGCCCAATCTACAGAAACGTCTTGCGGTATCTCCTACAGGGAAAGTGCCAGGAGGGAACTGTCCATCTTGTTCTCAGTGTCTCTGAGAATTGCTCTGATTATCCCTGTGACCTCTTTGCTAAGACTCTCCAGAGAGCCGTCCTCAAAACCAACACACATCTTGACATATCTCCCTCATTGATCGCAGTGTCTCCAGGAACGGCATTCAAGGAGCCAGGAACTTTTCTCCCTACACTGTCCATTGAGTTGTCCTCAAAACCAATATACATCCTGCTATATCTCCCACATGGAAAGTGCCAGGAGGGAGAAGTGGCGATTATGTTTAGACTTTCTCGGAACTGCTTCAAATCAACTAGATATCTTTGTGCTGTAAATCTCCCAACAGCCAAACGCAAAAGCAGCAAACATCTCGCTGTATGTCCCACATCCAAAGTGCCAAGAGAGAGCTTGCTCTCCCTGTCTTTGAGTACTGTTTTCGCTGTGCCGGTTACCTCTTTGCTAACATTCTCTTCAGCGCTGCAGGGAAACCAGGAACCACGTGGAGAAGGCACCCACACTGAAAGTGCCTGGAGGGAACATTGGGGCTTCTTCTCAGTGTCTCTGACATAGGGTTTCACTGTCCCGGGAAAGTCTCTGCTAACACCCTGCAGAGCGCTGTGCCCAATCTACAGAAACGTCTTGCGGTATCTCCTACAGGGAAAGTGCCAGGAGGGAACTGTCCATCTTGTTCTCAGTGTCTCTGAGAATTGCTCTGATTATCCCTGTGACCTCTTTGCTAAGACTCTCCAGAGAGCCGTCCTCAAAACCAACACACATCTTGACATATCTCCCACATTGATCGCAGTGTCTCCAGGAACGGCATTCAAGGAGCCAGGAACTTTTCTCCCTACACTGTCCATTGAGTTGTCCTCAAAACCAATATACATCCTGCTATATCTCCCACATGGAAAGTGCCAGGAGGGAGAAGTGGCGATTATGTTTAGACTTTCTCGGAACTGCTTCAAATCAACTAGATATCTTTGTGCTGTAAATCTCCCAACAGCCAAACGCAAAAGCAGCAAACATCTCGCTGTATGTCCCACATCCAAAGTGCCAAGAGAGAGCTTGCTCTCCCTGTCTTTGAGTACTGTTTTCGCTGTGCCGGTTACCTCTTTGCTAACATTCTCTTCAGCGCTGCAGGGAAACCAGGAACCACGTGGAGAAGGCACCCACACTGAAAGTGCCTGGAGGGAACATTGGGGCTTCTTCTCAGTGTCTCTGACATAGGGTTTCACTGTCCCGGGAAAGTCTCTGCTAACACCCTGCAGAGCGCTGTGCCCAATCTACAGAAACGTCTTGCGGTATCTCCTACAGGGAAAGTGCCAGGAGGGAACTGTCCATCTTGTTCTCAGTGTCTCTGAGAATTGCTCTGATTATCCCTGTGACCTCTTTGCTAAGACTCTCCAGAGAGCCGTCCTCAAAACCAACACACATCTTGACATATCTCCCTCATTGATCGCAGTGTCTCCAGGAACGGCATTCAAGGAGCCAGGAACTTTTCTCCCTACACTGTCCATTGAGTTGTCCTCAAAACCAATATACATCCTGCTATATCTCCCACATGGAAAGTGCCAGGAGGGAGAAGTGGCGATTATGTTTAGACTTTCTCGGAACTGCTTCAAATCAACTAGATATCTTTGTGCTGTAAATCTCCCAACAGCCAAACGCAAAAGCAGCAAACATCTCGCTGTATGTCCCACATCCAAAGTGCCAAGAGAGAGCTTGCTCTCCCTGTCTTTGAGTACTGTTTTCGCTGTGCCGGTTACCTCTTTGCTAACATTCTCTTCAGCGCTGCAGGGAAACCAGGAACCACGTGGAGAAGGCACCCACACTGAAAGTGCCTGGAGGGAACATTGGGGCTTCTTCTCAGTGTCTCTGACATAGGGTTTCACTGTCCCGGGAAAGTCTCTGCTAACACCCTGCAGAGCGCTGTGCCCAATCTACAGAAACGTCTTGCGGTATCTCCTACAGGGAAAGTGCCAGGAGGGAACTGTCCATCTTGTTCTCAGTGTCTCTGAGAATTGCTCTGATTATCCCTGTGACCTCTTTGCTAAGACTCTCCAGAGAGCCGTCCTCAAAACCAACACACATCTTGACATATCTCCCACATTGATCGCAGTGTCTCCAGGAACGGCATTCAAGGAGCCAGGAACTTTTCTCCCTACACTGTCCATTGAGTTGTCCTCAAAACCAATATACATCCTGCTATATCTCCCACATGGAAAGTGCCAGGAGGGAGAAGTGGCGATTATGTTTAGACTTTCTCGGAACTGCTTCAAATCAACTAGATATCTTTGTGCTGTAAATCTCCCAACAGCCAAACGCAAAAGCAGCAAACATCTCGCTGTATGTCCCACATCCAAAGTGCCAAGAGAGAGCTTGCTCTCCCTGTCTTTGAGTACTGTTTTCGCTGTGCCGGTTACCTCTTTGCTAACATTCTCTTCAGCGCTGCAGGGAAACCAGGAACCACGTGGAGAAGGCACCCACACTGAAAGTGCCTGGAGGGAACATTGGGGCTTCTTCTCAGTGTCTCTGACATAGGGTTTCACTGTCCCGGGAAAGTCTCTGCTAACACCCTGCAGAGCGCTGTGCCCAATCTACAGAAACGTCTTGCGGTATCTCCTACAGGGAAAGTGCCAGGAGGGAATTGTCCATCTTGTTCTCAGTGTCTCTGAGAATTGCTCTGATTATCCCTGTGACCTCTTTGCTAAGACTCTCCAGAGAGCCGTCCTCAAAACCAACACACATCTTGACATATCTCCCACATTGATCGCAGTGTCTCCAGGAACGGCATTCAAGGAGCCAGGAACTTTTCTCCCTACACTGTCCATTGAGTTGTCCTCAAAACCAATATACATCCTGCTATATCTCCCACATGGAAAGTGCCAGGAGGGAGAAGTGGCGATTATGTTTAGACTTTCTCGGAACTGCTTCAAATCAACTAGATATCTTTGTGCTGTAAATCTCCCAACAGCCAAACGCAAAAGCAGCAAACATCTCGCTGTATGTCCCACATCCAAAGTGCCAAGAGAGAGCTTGCTCTCCCTGTCTTTGAGTACTGTTTTCGCTGTGCCGGTTACCTCTTTGCTAACATTCTCTTCAGCGCTGCAGGGAAACCAGGAACCACGTGGAGAAGGCACCCACACTGAAAGTGCCTGGAGGGAACATTGGGGCTTCTTCTCAGTGTCTCTGACATAGGGTTTCACTGTCCCGGGAAAGTCTCTGCTAACACCCTGCAGAGCGCTGTGCCCAATCTACAGAAACGTCTTGCGGTATCTCCTACAGGGAAAGTGCCAGGAGGGAATTGTCGAGCTTGTTCTCAGTGTCTCTGAGAATTGCTCTGATTATCCCTGTGACCTCTTTGCTAAGACTCTCCAGAGAGCCGTCCTCAAAACCAACACACATCTTGACATATCTCCCTCATTGATCGCAGTGTCTCCAGGAACGGCATTCAAGGAGCCAGGAACTTTTCTCCCTACACTGTCCATTGAGTTGTCCTCAAAACCAATATACATCCTGCTATATCTCCCACATGGAAAGTGCCAGGAGGGAGAAGTGGCGATTATGTTTAGACTTTCTCGGAACTGCTTCAAATCAACTAGATATCTTTGTGCTGTAAATCTCCCAACAGCCAAACGCAAAAGCAGCAAACATCTCGCTGTATGTCCCACATCCAAAGTGCCAAGAGAGAGCTTGCTCTCCCTCTCTTTGAGTACTGTTTTCACTGTCCCGGTTACCTCTTTGCTAACATTCTCTTCAGCGCTGCAGGGAAACCAGGAACCACGTGGAGAAGGCACCCACACTGAAAGTGCCTGGAGGGAACATTGGGGCTTCTTCTCAGTGTCTCTGACATAGGGTTTCACTGTCCCGGGAAAGTCTCTGCTAACACCCTGCAGAGCGCTGTGCCCAATCTACAGAAACGTCTTGCGGTATCTCCTACAGGGAAAGTGCCAGGAGGGAACTGTCCATCTTGTTCTCAGTGTCTCTGAGAATTGCTCTGATTATCCCTGTGACCTCTTTGCTAAGACTCTCCAGAGAGCCGTCCTCAAAACCAACACACATCTTGACATATCTCCCTCATTGATCGCAGTGTCTCCAGGAACGGCATTCAAGGAGCCAGGAACTTTTCTCCCTACACTGTCCATTGAGTTGTCCTCAAAACCAATATACATCCTGCTATATCTCCCACATGGAAAGTGCCAGGAGGGAGAAGTGGCGATTATGTTTAGACTTTCTCGGAACTGCTTCAAATCAACTAGATATCTTTGTGCTGTAAATCTCCCAACAGCCAAACGCAAAAGCAGCAAACATCTCGCTGTATGTCCCACATCCAAAGTGCCAAGAGAGAGCTTGCTCTCCCTGTCTTTGAGTACTGTTTTCGCTGTGCCGGTTACCTCTTTGCTAACATTCTCTTCAGCGCTGCAGGGAAACCAGGAACCACGTGGAGAAGGCACCCACACTGAAAGTGCCTGGAGGGAACATTGGGGCTTCTTCTCAGTGTCTCTGACATAGGGTTTCACTGTCCCGGGAAAGTCTCTGCTAACACCCTGCAGAGCGCTGTGCCCAATCTACAGAAACGTCTTGCGGTATCTCCTACAGGGAAAGTGCCAGGAGGGAACTGTCCATCTTGTTCTCAGTGTCTCTGAGAATTGCTCTGATTATCCCTGTGACCTCTTTGCTAAGACTCTCCAGAGAGCCGTCCTCAAAACCAACACACATCTTGACATATCTCCCACATTGATCGCAGTGTCTCCAGGAACGGCATTCAAGGAGCCAGGAACTTTTCTCCCTACACTGTCCATTGAGTTGTCCTCAAAACCAATATACATCCTGCTATATCTCCCACATGGAAAGTGCCAGGAGGGAGAAGTGGCGATTATGTTTAGACTTTCTCGGAACTGCTTCAAATCAACTAGATATCTTTGTGCTGTAAATCTCCCAACAGCCAAACGCAAAAGCAGCAAACATCTCGCTGTATGTCCCACATCCAAAGTGCCAAGAGAGAGCTTGCTCTCCCTGTCTTTGAGTACTGTTTTCGCTGTGCCGGTTACCTCTTTGCTAACATTCTCTTCAGCGCTGCAGGGAAACCAGGAACCACGTGGAGAAGGCACCCACACTGAAAGTGCCTGGAGGGAACATTGGGGCTTCTTCTCAGTGTCTCTGACATAGGGTTTCACTGTCCCGGGAAAGTCTCTGCTAACACCCTGCAGAGCGCTGTGCCCAATCTACAGAAACGTCTTGCGGTATCTCCTACAGGGAAAGTGCCAGGAGGGAACTGTCCATCTTGTTCTCAGTGTCTCTGAGAATTGCTCTGATTATCCCTGTGACCTCTTTGCTAAGACTCTCCAGAGAGCCGTCCTCAAAACCAACACACATCTTGACATATCTCCCTCATTGATCGCAGTGTCTCCAGGAACGGCATTCAAGGAGCCAGGAACTTTTCTCCCTACACTGTCCATTGAGTTGTCCTCAAAACCAATATACATCCTGCTATATCTCCCACATGGAAAGTGCCAGGAGGGAGAAGTGGCGATTATGTTTAGACTTTCTCGGAACTGCTTCAAATCAACTAGATATCTTTGTGCTGTAAATCTCCCAACAGCCAAACGCAAAAGCAGCAAACATCTCGCTGTATGTCCCACATCCAAAGTGCCAAGAGAGAGCTTGCTCTCCCTGTCTTTGAGTACTGTTTTCGCTGTGCCGGTTACCTCTTTGCTAACATTCTCTTCAGCGCTGCAGGGAAACCAGGAACCACGTGGAGAAGGCACCCACACTGAAAGTGCCTGGAGGGAACATTGGGGCTTCTTCTCAGTGTCTCTGACATAGGGTTTCACTGTCCCGGGAAAGTCTCTGCTAACACCCTGCAGAGCGCTGTGCCCAATCTACAGAAACGTCTTGCGGTATCTCCTACAGGGAAAGTGCCAGGAGGGAACTGTCCATCTTGTTCTCAGTGTCTCTGAGAATTGCTCTGATTATCCCTGTGACCTCTTTGCTAAGACTCTCCAGAGAGCCGTCCTCAAAACCAACACACATCTTGACATATCTCCCACATTGATCGCAGTGTCTCCAGGAACGGCATTCAAGGAGCCAGGAACTTTTCTCCCTACACTGTCCATTGAGTTGTCCTCAAAACCAATATACATCCTGCTATATCTCCCACATGGAAAGTGCCAGGAGGGAGAAGTGGCGATTATGTTTAGACTTTCTCGGAACTGCTTCAAATCAACTAGATATCTTTGTGCTGTAAATCTCCCAACAGCCAAACGCAAAAGCAGCAAACATCTCGCTGTATGTCCCACATCCAAAGTGCCAAGAGAGAGCTTGCTCTCCCTGTCTTTGAGTACTGTTTTCGCTGTCCCGGTTACCTCTTTGCTAACATTCTCTTCAGCGCTGCAGGGAAACCAGGAACCACGTGGAGAAGGCACCCACACTGAAAGTGCCTGGAGGGAACATTGGGGCTTCTTCTCAGTGTCTCTGACATAGGGTTTCACTGTCCCGGGAAAGTCTCTGCTAACACCCTGCAGAGCGCTGTGCCCAATCTACAGAAACGTCTTGCGGTATCTCCTACAGGGAAAGTGCCAGGAGGGAACTGTCCATCTTGTTCTCAGTGTCTCTGAGAATTGCTCTGATTATCCCTGTGACCTCTTTGCTAAGACTCTCCAGAGAGCCGTCCTCAAAACCAACACACATCTTGACATATCTCCCACATTGATCGCAGTGTCTCCAGAAACGGCATTCAAGGAGCCAGGAACTTTTCTCCCTACACTGTCCATTGAGTTGTCCTCAAAACCAATATACATCCTGCTATATCTCCCACATGGAAAGTGCCAGGAGGGAGAAGTGGCGATTATGTTTAGACTTTCTCGGAACTGCTTCAAATCAACTAGATATCTTTGTGCTGTAAATCTCCCAACAGCCAAACGCAAAAGCAGCAAACATCTCGCTGTATGTCCCACATCCAAAGTGCCAAGAGAGAGCTTGCTCTCCCTGTCTTTGAGTACTGTTTTCGCTGTGCCGGTTACCTCTTTGCTAACATTCTCTTCAGCGCTGCAGGGAAACCAGGAACCACGTGGAGAAGGCACCCACACTGAAAGTGCCTGGAGGGAACATTGGGGCTTCTTCTCAGTGTCTCTGACATAGGGTTTCACTGTCCCGGGAAAGTCTCTGCTAACACCCTGCAGAGCGCTGTGCCCAATCTACAGAAACGTCTTGCGGTATCTCCTACAGGGAAAGTGCCAGGAGGGAACTTTCCATCTTGTTCTCAGTGTCTCTGAGAATTGCTCTGATTATCCCTGTGACCTCTTTGCTAAGACTCTCCAGAGAGCCGTCCTCAAAACCAACACACATCTTGACATATCTCCCTCATTGATCGCAGTGTCTCCAGGAACGGCATTCAAGGAGCCAGGAACTTTTCTCCCTACACTGTCCATTGAGTTGTCCTCAAAACCAATATACATCCTGCTATATCTCCCACATGGAAAGTGCCAGGAGGGAGAAGTGGCGATTATGTTTAGACTTTCTCGGAACTGCTTCAAATCAACTAGATATCTTTGTGCTGTAAATCTCCCAACAGCCAAACGCAAAAGCAGCAAACATCTCGCTGTATGTCCCACATCCAAAGTGCCAAGAGAGAGCTTGCTCTCCCTGTCTTTGAGTACTGTTTTCGCTGTGCCGGTTACCTCTTTGCTAACATTCTCTTCAGCGCTGCAGGGAAACCAGGAACCACGTGGAGAAGGCACCCACACTGAAAGTGCCTGGAGGGAACATTGGGGCTTCTTCTCAGTGTCTCTGACATAGGGTTTCACTGTCCCGGGAAAGTCTCTGCTAACACCCTGCAGAGCGCTGTGCCCAATCTACAGAAACGTCTTGCGGTATCTCCTACAGGGAAAGTGCCAGGAGGGAACTGTCCATCTTGTTCTCAGTGTCTCTGAGAATTGCTCTGATTATCCCTGTGACCTCTTTGCTAAGACTCTCCAGAGAGCCGTCCTCAAAACCAACACACATCTTGACATATCTCCCACATTGATCGCAGTGTCTCCAGGAACGGCATTCAAGGAGCCAGGAACTTTTCTCCCTACACTGTCCATTGAGTTGTCCTCAAAACCAATATACATCCTGCTATATCTCCCACATGGAAAGTGCCAGGAGGGAGAAGTGGCGATTATGTTTAGACTTTCTCGGAACTGCTTCAAATCAACTAGATATCTTTGTGCTGTAAATCTCCCAACAGCCAAACGCAAAAGCAGCAAACATCTCGCTGTATGTCCCACATCCAAAGTGCCAAGAGAGAGCTTGCTCTCCCTGTCTTTGAGTACTGTTTTCGCTGTGCCGGTTACCTCTTTGCTAACATTCTCTTCAGCGCTGCAGGGAAACCAGGAACCACGTGGAGAAGGCACCCACACTGAAAGTGCCTGGAGGGAACATTGGGGCTTCTTCTCAGTGTCTCTGACATAGGGTTTCACTGTCCCGGGAAAGTCTCTGCTAACACCCTGCAGAGCGCTGTGCCCAATCTACAGAAACGTCTTGCGGTATCTCCTACAGGGAAAGTGCCAGGAGGGAACTGTCCATCTTGTTCTCAGTGTCTCTGAGAATTGCTCTGATTATCCCTGTGACCTCTTTGCTAAGACTCTCCAGAGAGCCGTCCTCAAAACCAACACACATCTTGACATATCTCCCACATTGATCGCAGTGTCTCCAGGAACGGCATTCAAGGAGCCAGGAACTTTTCTCCCTACACTGTCCATTGAGTTGTCCTCAAAACCAATATACATCCTGCTATATCTCCCACATGGAAAGTGCCAGGAGGGAGAAGTGGCGATTATGTTTAGACTTTCTCGGAACTGCTTCAAATCAACTAGATATCTTTGTGCTGTAAATCTCCCAACAGCCAAACGCAAAAGCAGCAAACATCTCGCTGTATGTCCCACATCCAAAGTGCCAAGAGAGAGCTTGCTCTCCCTGTCTTTGAGTACTGTTTTCGCTGTGCCGGTTACCTCTTTGCTAACATTCTCTTCAGCGCTGCAGGGAAACCAGGAACCACGTGGAGAAGGCACCCACACTGAAAGTGCCTGGAGGGAACATTGGGGCTTCTTCTCAGTGTCTCTGACATAGGGTTTCACTGTCCCGGGAAAGTCTCTGCTAACACCCTGCAGAGCGCTGTGCCCAATCTACAGAAACGTCTTGCGGTATCTCCTACAGGGAAAGTGCCAGGAGGGAATTGTCGAGCTTGTTCTCAGTGTCTCTGAGAATTGCTCTGATTATCCCTGTGACCTCTTTGCTAAGACTCTCCAGAGAGCCGTCCTCAAAACCAACACACATCTTGACATATCTCCCTCATTGATCGCAGTGTCTCCAGGAACGGCATTCAAGGAGCCAGGAACTTTTCTCCCTACACTGTCCATTGAGTTGTCCTCAAAACCAATATACATCCTGCTATATCTCCCACATGGAAAGTGCCAGGAGGGAGAAGTGGCGATTATGTTTAGACTTTCTCGGAACTGCTTCAAATCAACTAGATATCTTTGTGCTGTAAATCTCCCAACAGCCAAACGCAAAAGCAGCAAACATCTCGCTGTATGTCCCACATCCAAAGTGCCAAGAGAGAGCTTGCTCTCCCTGTCTTTGAGTACTGTTTTCGCTGTGCCGGTTACCTCTTTGCTAACATTCTCTTCAGCGCTGCAGGGAAACCAGGAACCACGTGGAGAAGGCACCCACACTGAAAGTGCCTGGAGGGAACATTGGGGCTTCTTCTCAGTGTCTCTGACATAGGGTTTCACTGTCCCGGGAAAGTCTCTGCTAACACCCTGCAGAGCGCTGTGCCCAATCTACAGAAACGTCTTGCGGTATCTCCTACAGGGAAAGTGCCAGGAGGGAACTGTCCATCTTGTTCTCAGTGTCTCTGAGAATTGCTCTGATTATCCCTGTGACCTCTTTGCTAAGACTCTCCAGAGAGCCGTCCTCAAAACCAACACACATCTTGACATATCTCCCACATTGATCGCAGTGTCTCCAGGAACGGCATTCAAGGAGCCAGGAACTTTTCTCCCTACACTGTCCATTGAGTTGTCCTCAAAACCAATATACATCCTGCTATATCTCCCACATGGAAAGTGCCAGGAGGGAGAAGTGGCGATTATGTTTAGACTTTCTCGGAACTGCTTCAAATCAACTAGATATCTTTGTGCTGTAAATCTCCCAACAGCCAAACGCAAAAGCAGCAAACATCTCGCTGTATGTCCCACATCCAAAGTGCCAAGAGAGAGCTTGCTCTCCCTGTCTTTGAGTACTGTTTTCGCTGTGCCGGTTACCTCTTTGCTAACATTCTCTTCAGCGCTGCAGGGAAACCAGGAACCACGTGGAGAAGGCACCCACACTGAAAGTGCCTGGAGGGAACATTGGGGCTTCTTCTCAGTGTCTCTGACATAGGGTTTCACTGTCCCGGGAAAGTCTCTGCTAACACCCTGCAGAGCGCTGTGCCCAATCTACAGAAACGTCTTGCGGTATCTCCTACAGGGAAAGTGCCAGGAGGGAACTGTCCATCTTGTTCTCAGTGTCTCTGAGAATTGCTCTGATTATCCCTGTGACCTCTTTGCTAAGACTCTCCAGAGAGCCGTCCTCAAAACCAACACACATCTTGACATATCTCCCACATTGATCGCAGTGTCTCCAGGAACGGCATTCAAGGAGCCAGGAACTTTTCTCCCTACACTGTCCATTGAGTTGTCCTCAAAACCAATATACATCCTGCTATATCTCCCACATGGAAAGTGCCAGGAGGGAGAAGTGGCGATTATGTTTAGACTTTCTCGGAACTGCTTCAAATCAACTAGATATCTTTGTGCTGTAAATCTCCCAACAGCCAAACGCAAAAGCAGCAAACATCTCGCTGTATGTCCCACATCCAAAGTGCCAAGAGAGAGCTTGCTCTCCCTGTCTTTGAGTACTGTTTTCGCTGTGCCGGTTACCTCTTTGCTAACATTCTCTTCAGCGCTGCAGGGAAACCAGGAACCACGTGGAGAAGGCACCCACACTGAAAGTGCCTGGAGGGAACATTGGGGCTTCTTCTCAGTGTCTCTGACATAGGGTTTCACTGTCCCGGGAAAGTCTCTGCTAACACCCTGCAGAGCGCTGTGCCCAATCTACAGAAACGTCTTGCGGTATCTCCTACAGGGAAAGTGCCAGGAGGGAATTGTCCAGCTTGTTCTCAGTGTCTCTGAGAATTGCTCTGATTATCCCTGTGACCTCTTTGCTAAGACTCTCCAGAGAGCCGTCCTCAAAACCAACACACATCTTGACATATCTCCCACATTGATCGCAGTGTCTCCAGGAACGGCATTCAAGGAGCCAGGAACTTTTCTCCCTACACTGTCCATTGAGTTGTCCTCAAAACCAATATACATCCTGCTATATCTCCCACATGGAAAGTGCCAGGAGGGAGAAGTGGCGATTATGTTTAGACTTTCTCGGAACTGCTTCAAATCAACTAGATATCTTTGTGCTGTAAATCTCCCAACAGCCAAACGCAAAAGCAGCAAACATCTCGCTGTATGTCCCACATCCAAAGTGCCAAGAGAGAGCTTGCTCTCCCTGTCTTTGAGTACTGTTTTCACTGTCCCGGTTACCTCTTTGCTAACATTCTCTTCAGCGCTGCAGGGAAACCAGGAACCACGTGGAGAAGGCACCCACACTGAAAGTGCCTGGAGGGAACATTGGGGCTTCTTCTCAGTGTCTCTGACATAGGGTTTCACTGTCCCGGGAAAGTCTCTGCTAACACCCTGCAGAGCGCTGTGCCCAATCTACAGAAACGTCTTGCGGTATCTCCTACAGGGAAAGTGCCAGGAGGGAATTGTCGAGCTTGTTCTCAGTGTCTCTGAGAATTGCTCTGATTATCCCTGTGACCTCTTTGCTAAGACTCTCCAGAGAGCCGTCCTCAAAACAAACACACATCTTGACATATCTCCCACATTGATCGCAGTGTCTCCAGGAACGGCATTCAAGGAGCCAGGAACTTTTCTCCCTACACTGTCCATTGAGTTGTCCTCAAAACCAATATACATCCTGCTATATCTCCCACATGGAAAGTGCCAGGAGGGAGAAGTGGCGATTATGTTTAGACTTTCTCGGAACTGCTTCAAATCAACTAGATATCTTTGTGCTGTAAATCTCCCAACAGCCAAACGCAAAAGCAGCAAACATCTCGCTGTATGTCCCACATCCAAAGTGCCAAGAGAGAGCTTGCTCTCCCTGTCTTTGAGTACTGTTTTCGCTGTGCCGGTTACCTCTTTGCTAACATTCTCTTCAGCGCTGCAGGGAAACCAGGAACCACGTGGAGAAGGCACCCACACTGAAAGTGCCTGGAGGGAACATTGGGGCTTCTTCTCAGTGTCTCTGACATAGGGTTTCACTGTCCCGGGAAAGTCTCTGCTAACACCCTGCAGAGCGCTGTGCCCAATCTACAGAAACGTCTTGCGGTATCTCCTACAGGGAAAGTGCCAGGAGGGAACTGTCCATCTTGTTCTCAGTGTCTCTGAGAATTGCTCTGATTATCCCTGTGACCTCTTTGCTAAGACTCTCCAGAGAGCCGTCCTCAAAACAAACACACATCTTGACATATCTCCCACATTGATCGCAGTGTCTCCAGGAACGGCATTCAAGGAGCCAGGAACTTTTCTCCCTACACTGTCCATTGAGTTGTCCTCAAAACCAATATACATCCTGCTATATCTCCCACATGGAAAGTGCCAGGAGGGAGAAGTGGCGATTATGTTTAGACTTTCTCGGAACTGCTTCAAATCAACTAGATATCTTTGTGCTGTAAATCTCCCAACAGCCAAACGCAAAAGCAGCAAACATCTCGCTGTATGTCCCACATCCAAAGTGCCAAGAGAGAGCTTGCTCTCCCTGTCTTTGAGTACTGTTTTCGCTGTGCCGGTTACCTCTTTGCTAACATTCTCTTCAGCGCTGCAGGGAAACCAGGAACCACGTGGAGAAGGCACCCACACTGAAAGTGCCTGGAGGGAACATTGGGGCTTCTTCTCAGTGTCTCTGACATAGGGTTTCACTGTCCCGGGAAAGTCTCTGCTAACACCCTGCAGAGCGCTGTGCCCAATCTACAGAAACGTCTTGCGGTATCTCCTACAGGGAAAGTGCCAGGAGGGAACTGTCCATCTTGTTCTCAGTGTCTCTGAGAATTGCTCTGATTATCCCTGTGACCTCTTTGCTAAGACTCTCCAGAGAGCCGTCCTCAAAACCAACACACATCTTGACATATCTCCCACATTGATCGCAGTGTCTCCAGGAACGGCATTCAAGGAGCCAGGAACTTTTCTCCCTACACTGTCCATTGAGTTGTCCTCAAAACCAATATACATCCTGCTATATCTCCCACATGGAAAGTGCCAGGAGGGAGAAGTGGCGATTATGTTTAGACTTTCTCGGAACTGCTTCAAATCAACTAGATATCTTTGTGCTGTAAATCTCCCAACAGCCAAACGCAAAAGCAGCAAACATCTCGCTGTATGTCCCACATCCAAAGTGCCAAGAGAGAGCTTGCTCTCCCTGTCTTTGAGTACTGTTTTCGCTGTGCCGGTTACCTCTTTGCTAACATTCTCTTCAGCGCTGCAGGGAAACCAGGAACCACGTGGAGAAGGCACCCACACTGAAAGTGCCTGGAGGGAACATTGGGGCTTCTTCTCAGTGTCTCTGACATAGGGTTTCACTGTCCCGGGAAAGTCTCTGCTAACACCCTGCAGAGCGCTGTGCCCAATCTACAGAAACGTCTTGCGGTATCTCCTACAGGGAAAGTGCCAGGAGGGAATTGTCGAGCTTGTTCTCAGTGTCTCTGAGAATTGCTCTGATTATCCCTGTGACCTCTTTGCTAAGACTCTCCAGAGAGCCGTCCTCAAAACCAACACACATCTTGACATATCTCCCTCATTGATCGCAGTGTCTCCAGGAACGGCATTCAAGGAGCCAGGAACTTTTCTCCCTACACTGTCCATTGAGTTGTCCTCAAAACCAATATACATCCTGCTATATCTCCCACATGGAAAGTGCCAGGAGGGAGAAGTGGCGATTATGTTTAGACTTTCTCGGAACTGCTTCAAATCAACTAGATATCTTTGTGCTGTAAATCTCCCAACAGCCAAACGCAAAAGCAGCAAACATCTCGCTGTATGTCCCACATCCAAAGTGCCAAGAGAGAGCTTGCTCTCCCTGTCTTTGAGTACTGTTTTCGCTGTGCCGGTTACCTCTTTGCTAACATTCTCTTCAGCGCTGCAGGGAAACCAGGAACCACGTGGAGAAGGCACCCACACTGAAAGTGCCTGGAGGGAACATTGGGGCTTCTTCTCAGTGTCTCTGACATAGGGTTTCACTGTCCCGGGAAAGTCTCTGCTAACACCCTGCAGAGCGCTGTGCCCAATCTACAGAAACGTCTTGCGGTATCTCCTACAGGGAAAGTGCCAGGAGGGAACTGTCGAGCTTGTTCTCAGTGTCTCTGAGAATTGCTCTGATTATCCCTGTGACCTCTTTGCTAAGACTCTCCAGAGAGCCGTCCTCAAAACCAACACACATCTTGACATATCTCCCACATTGATCGCAGTGTCTCCAGGAACGGCATTCAAGGAGCCAGGAACTTTTCTCCCTACACTGTCCATTGAGTTGTCCTCAAAACCAATATACATCCTGCTATATCTCCCACATGGAAAGTGCCAGGAGGGAGAAGTGGCGATTATGTTTAGACTTTCTCGGAACTGCTTCAAATCAACTAGATATCTTTGTGCTGTAAATCTCCCAACAGCCAAACGCAAAAGCAGCAAACATCTCGCTGTATGTCCCACATCCAAAGTGCCAAGAGAGAGCTTGCTCTCCCTGTCTTTGAGTACTGTTTTCGCTGTGCCGGTTACCTCTTTGCTAACATTCTCTTTAGCGCTGCAGGGAAACCAGGAACCACGTGGAGAAGGCACCCACACTGAAAGTGCCTGGAGGGAACATTGGGGCTTCTTCTCAGTGTCTCTGACATAGGGTTTCACTGTCCCGGGAAAGTCTCTGCTAACACCCTGCAGAGCGCTGTGCCCAATCTACAGAAACGTCTTGCGGTATCTCCTACAGGGAAAGTGCCAGGAGGGAACTGTCCATCTTGTTCTCAGTGTCTCTGAGAATTGCTCTGATTATCCCTGTGACCTCTTTGCTAAGACTCTCCAGAGAGCCGTCCTCAAAACCAACACACATCTTGACATATCTCCCACATTGATCGCAGTGTCTCCAGGAACGGCATTCAAGGAGCCAGGAACTTTTCTCCCTACACTGTCCATTGAGTTGTCCTCAAAACCAATATACATCCTGCTATATCTCCCACATGGAAAGTGCCAGGAGGGAGAAGTGGCGATTATGTTTAGACTTTCTCGGAACTGCTTCAAATCAACTAGATATCTTTGTGCTGTAAATCTCCCAACAGCCAAACGCAAAAGCAGCAAACATCTCGCTGTATGTCCCACATCCAAAGTGCCAAGAGAGAGCTTGCTCTCCCTGTCTTTGAGTACTGTTTTCACTGTCCCGGTTACCTCTTTGCTAACATTCTCTTCAGCGCTGCAGGGAAACCAGGAACCACGTGGAGAAGGCACCCACACTGAAAGTGCCTGGAGGGAACATTGGGGCTTCTTCTCAGTGTCTCTGACATAGGGTTTCACTGTCCCGGGAAAGTCTCTGCTAACACCCTGCAGAGCGCTGTGCCCAATCTACAGAAACGTCTTGCGGTATCTCCTACAGGGAAAGTGCCAGGAGGGAACTGTCGAGCTTGTTCTCAGTGTCTCTGAGAATTGCTCTGATTATCCCTGTGACCTCTTTGCTAAGACTCTCCAGAGAGCCGTCCTCAAAACAAACACACATCTTGACATATCTCCCACATTGATCGCAGTGTCTCCAGGAACGGCATTCAAGGAGCCAGGAACTTTTCTCCCTACACTGTCCATTGAGTTGTCCTCAAAACCAATATACATCCTGCTATATCTCCCACATGGAAAGTGCCAGGAGGGAGAAGTGGCGATTATGTTTAGACTTTCTCGGAACTGCTTCAAATCAACTAGATATCTTTGTGCTGTAAATCTCCCAACAGCCAAACGCAAAAGCAGCAAACATCTCGCTGTATGTCCCACATCCAAAGTGCCAAGAGAGAGCTTGCTCTCCCTGTCTTTGAGTACTGTTTTCGCTGTGCCGGTTACCTCTTTGCTAACATTCTCTTCAGCGCTGCAGGGAAACCAGGAACCACGTGGAGAAGGCACCCACACTGAAAGTGCCTGGAGGGAACATTGGGGCTTCTTCTCAGTGTCTCTGACATAGGGTTTCACTGTCCCGGGAAAGTCTCTGCTAACACCCTGCAGAGCGCTGTGCCCAATCTACAGAAACGTCTTGCGGTATCTCCTACAGGGAAAGTGCCAGGAGGGAACTGTCCATCTTGTTCTCAGTGTCTCTGAGAATTGCTCTGATTATCCCTGTGACCTCTTTGCTAAGACTCTCCAGAGAGCCGTCCTCAAAACCAACACACATCTTGACATATCTCCCACATTGATCGCAGTGTCTCCAGGAACGGCATTCAAGGAGCCAGGAACTTTTCTCCCTACACTGTCCATTGAGTTGTCCTCAAAACCAATATACATCCTGCTATATCTCCCACATGGAAAGTGCCAGGAGGGAGAAGTGGCGATTATGTTTAGACTTTCTCGGAACTGCTTCAAATCAACTAGATATCTTTGTGCTGTAAATCTCCCAACAGCCAAACGCAAAAGCAGCAAACATCTCGCTGTATGTCCCACATCCAAAGTGCCAAGAGAGAGCTTGCTCTCCCTGTCTTTGAGTACTGTTTTCGCTGTGCCGGTTACCTCTTTGCTAACATTCTCTTTAGCGCTGCAGGGAAACCAGGAACCACGTGGAGAAGGCACCCACACTGAAAGTGCCTGGAGGGAACATTGGGGCTTCTTCTCAGTGTCTCTGACATAGGGTTTCACTGTCCCGGGAAAGTCTCTGCTAACACCCTGCAGAGCGCTGTGCCCAATCTACAGAAACGTCTTGCGGTATCTCCTACAGGGAAAGTGCCAGGAGGGAATTGTCGAGCTTGTTCTCAGTGTCTCTGAGAATTGCTCTGATTATCCCTGTGACCTCTTTGCTAAGACTCTCCAGAGAGCCGTCCTCAAAACCAACACACATCTTGACATATCTCCCACATTGATCGCAGTGTCTCCAGGAACGGCATTCAAGGAGCCAGGAACTTTTCTCCCTACACTGTCCATTGAGTTGTCCTCAAAACCAATATACATCCTGCTATATCTCCCACATGGAAAGTGCCAGGAGGGAGAAGTGGCGATTATGTTTAGACTTTCTCGGAACTGCTTCAAATCAACTAGATATCTTTGTGCTGTAAATCTCCCAACAGCCAAACGCAAAAGCAGCAAACATCTCGCTGTATGTCCCACATCCAAAGTGCCAAGAGAGAGCTTGCTCTCCCTGTCTTTGAGTACTGTTTTCGCTGTGCCAGTTACCTCTTTGCTAACATTCTCTTCAGCGCTGCAGGGAAACCAGGAACCACGTGGAGAAGGCACCCACACTGAAAGTGCCTGGAGGGAACATTGGGGCTTCTTCTCAGTGTCTCTGACATAGGGTTTCACTGTCCCGGGAAAGTCTCTGCTAACACCCTGCAGAGCGCTGTGCCCAATCTACAGAAACGTCTTGCGGTATCTCCTACAGGGAAAGTGCCAGGAGGGAATTGTCGAGCTTGTTCTCAGTGTCTCTGAGAATTGCTCTGATTATCCCTGTGACCTCTTTGCTAAGACTCTCCAGAGAGCCGTCCTCAAAACAAACACACATCTTGACATATCTCCCTCATTGATCGCAGTGTCTCCAGGAACGGCATTCAAGGAGCCAGGAACTTTTCTCCCTACACTGTCCATTGAGTTGTCCTCAAAACCAATATACATCCTGCTATATCTCCCACATGGAAAGTGCCAGGAGGGAGAAGTGGCGATTATGTTTAGACTTTCTCGGAACTGCTTCAAATCAACTAGATATCTTTGTGCTGTAAATCTCCCAACAGCCAAACGCAAAAGCAGCAAACATCTCGCTGTATGTCCCACATCCAAAGTGCCAAGAGAGAGCTTGCTCTCCCTGTCTTTGAGTACTGTTTTCGCTGTGCCGGTTACCTCTTTGCTAACATTCTCTTCAGCGCTGCAGGGAAACCAGGAACCACGTGGAGAAGGCACCCACACTGAAAGTGCCTGGAGGGAACATTGGGGCTTCTTCTCAGTGTCTCTGACATAGGGTTTCACTGTCCCGGGAAAGTCTCTGCTAACACCCTGCAGAGCGCTGTGCCCAATCTACAGAAACGTCTTGCGGTATCTCCTACAGGGAAAGTGCCAGGAGGGAACTGTCCATCTTGTTCTCAGTGTCTCTGAGAATTGCTCTGATTATCCCTGTGACCTCTTTGCTAAGACTCTCCAGAGAGCCGTCCTCAAAACCAACACACATCTTGACATATCTCCCACATTGATCGCAGTGTCTCCAGGAACGGCATTCAAGGAGCCAGGAACTTTTCTCCCTACACTGTCCATTGAGTTGTCCTCAAAACCAATATACATCCTGCTATATCTCCCACATGGAAAGTGCCAGGAGGGAGAAGTGGCGATTATGTTTAGACTTTCTCGGAACTGCTTCAAATCAACTAGATATCTTTGTGCTGTAAATCTCCCAACAGCCAAACGCAAAAGCAGCAAACATCTCGCTGTATGTCCCACATCCAAAGTGCCAAGAGAGAGCTTGCTCTCCCTGTCTTTGAGTACTGTTTTCGCTGTGCCGGTTACCTCTTTGCTAACATTCTCTTCAGCGCTGCAGGGAAACCAGGAACCACGTGGAGAAGGCACCCACACTGAAAGTGCCTGGAGGGAACATTGGGGCTTCTTCTCAGTGTCTCTGACATAGGGTTTCACTGTCCCGGGAAAGTCTCTGCTAACACCCTGCAGAGCGCTGTGCCCAATCTACAGAAACGTCTTGCGGTATCTCCTACAGGGAAAGTGCCAGGAGGGAATTGTCGAGCTTGTTCTCAGTGTCTCTGAGAATTGCTCTGATTATCCCTGTGACCTCTTTGCTAAGACTCTCCAGAGAGCCGTCCTCAAAACCAACACACATCTTGACATATCTCCCTCATTGATCGCAGTGTCTCCAGGAACGGCATTCAAGGAGCCAGGAACTTTTCTCCCTACACTGTCCGTTGAGTTGTCCTCAAAACCAATATACATCCTGCTATATCTCCCACATGGAAAGTGCCAGGAGGGAGAAGTGGCGATTATGTTTAGACTTTCTCGGAACTGCTTCAAATCAACTAGATATCTTTGTGCTGTAAATCTCCCAACAGCCAAACGCAAAAGCAGCAAACATCTCGCTGTATGTCCCACATCCAAAGTGCCAAGAGAGAGCTTGCTCTCCCTGTCTTTGAGTACTGTTTTCGCTGTGCCGGTTACCTCTTTGCTAACATTCTCTTCAGCGCTGCAGGGAAACCAGGAACCACGTGGAGAAGGCACCCACACTGAAAGTGCCTGGAGGGAACATTGGGGCTTCTTCTCAGTGTCTCTGACATAGGGTTTCACTGTCCCGGGAAAGTCTCTGCTAACACCCTGCAGAGCGCTGTGCCCAATCTACAGAAACGTCTTGCGGTATCTCCTACAGGGAAAGTGCCAGGAGGGAACTGTCCATCTTGTTCTCAGTGTCTCTGAGAATTGCTCTGATTATCCCTGTGACCTCTTTGCTAAGACTCTCCAGAGAGCCGTCCTCAAAACAAACACACATCTTGACATATCTCCCACATTGATCGCAGTGTCTCCAGGAACGGCATTCAAGGAGCCAGGAACTTTTCTCCCTACACTGTCCATTGAGTTGTCCTCAAAACCAATATACATCCTGCTATATCTCCCACATGGAAAGTGCCAGGAGGGAGAAGTGGCGATTATGTTTAGACTTTCTCGGAACTGCTTCAAATCAACTAGATATCTTTGTGCTGTAAATCTCCCAACAGCCAAACGCAAAAGCAGCAAACATCTCGCTGTATGTCCCACATCCAAAGTGCCAAGAGAGAGCTTGCTCTCCCTGTCTTTGAGTACTGTTTTCACTGTCCCGGTTACCTCTTTGCTAACATTCTCTTCAGCGCTGCAGGGAAACCAGGAACCACGTGGAGAAGGCACCCACACTGAAAGTGCCTGGAGGGAACATTGGGGCTTCTTCTCAGTGTCTCTGACATAGGGTTTCACTGTCCCGGGAAAGTCTCTGCTAACACCCTGCAGAGCGCTGTGCCCAATCTACAGAAACGTCTTGCGGTATCTCCTACAGGGAAAGTGCCAGGAGGGAACTGTCGAGCTTGTTCTCAGTGTCTCTGAGAATTGCTCTGATTATCCCTGTGACCTCTTTGCTAAGACTCTCCAGAGAGCCGTCCTCAAAACAAACACACATCTTGACATATCTCCCACATTGATCGCAGTGTCTCCAGGAACGGCATTCAAGGAGCCAGGAACTTTTCTCCCTACACTGTCCATTGAGTTGTCCTCAAAACCAATATACATCCTGCTATATCTCCCACATGGAAAGTGCCAGGAGGGAGAAGTGGCGATTATGTTTAGACTTTCTCGGAACTGCTTCAAATCAACTAGATATCTTTGTGCTGTAAATCTCCCAACAGCCAAACGCAAAAGCAGCAAACATCTCGCTGTATGTCCCACATCCAAAGTGCCAAGAGAGAGCTTGCTCTCCCTGTCTTTGAGTACTGTTTTCGCTGTGCCGGTTACCTCTTTGCTAACATTCTCTTCAGCGCTGCAGGGAAACCAGGAACCACGTGGAGAAGGCACCCACACTGAAAGTGCCTGGAGGGAACATTGGGGCTTCTTCTCAGTGTCTCTGACATAGGGTTTCACTGTCCCGGGAAAGTCTCTGCTAACACCCTGCAGAGCGCTGTGCCCAATCTACAGAAACGTCTTGCGGTATCTCCTACAGGGAAAGTGCCAGGAGGGAACTGTCCATCTTGTTCTCAGTGTCTCTGAGAATTGCTCTGATTATCCCTGTGACCTCTTTGCTAAGACTCTCCAGAGAGCCGTCCTCAAAACCAACACACATCTTGACATATCTCCCACATTGATCGCAGTGTCTCCAGGAACGGCATTCAAGGAGCCAGGAACTTTTCTCCCTACACTGTCCATTGAGTTGTCCTCAAAACCAATATACATCCTGCTATATCTCCCACATGGAAAGTGCCAGGAGGGAGAAGTGGCGATTATGTTTAGACTTTCTCGGAACTGCTTCAAATCAACTAGATATCTTTGTGCTGTAAATCTCCCAACAGCCAAACGCAAAAGCAGCAAACATCTCGCTGTATGTCCCACATCCAAAGTGCCAAGAGAGAGCTTGCTCTCCCTGTCTTTGAGTACTGTTTTCGCTGTGCCGGTTACCTCTTTGCTAACATTCTCTTTAGCGCTGCAGGGAAACCAGGAACCACGTGGAGAAGGCACCCACACTGAAAGTGCCTGGAGGGAACATTGGGGCTTCTTCTCAGTGTCTCTGACATAGGGTTTCACTGTCCCGGGAAAGTCTCTGCTAACACCCTGCAGAGCGCTGTGCCCAATCTACAGAAACGTCTTGCGGTATCTCCTACAGGGAAAGTGCCAGGAGGGAATTGTCGAGCTTGTTCTCAGTGTCTCTGAGAATTGCTCTGATTATCCCTGTGACCTCTTTGCTAAGACTCTCCAGAGAGCCGTCCTCAAAACCAACACACATCTTGACATATCTCCCACATTGATCGCAGTGTCTCCAGGAACGGCATTCAAGGAGCCAGGAACTTTTCTCCCTACACTGTCCATTGAGTTGTCCTCAAAACCAATATACATCCTGCTATATCTCCCACATGGAAAGTGCCAGGAGGGAGAAGTGGCGATTATGTTTAGACTTTCTCGGAACTGCTTCAAATCAACTAGATATCTTTGTGCTGTAAATCTCCCAACAGCCAAACGCAAAAGCAGCAAACATCTCGCTGTATGTCCCACATCCAAAGTGCCAAGAGAGAGCTTGCTCTCCCTGTCTTTGAGTACTGTTTTCGCTGTGCCGGTTACCTCTTTGCTAACATTCTCTTCAGCGCTGCAGGGAAACCAGGAACCACGTGGAGAAGGCACCCACACTGAAAGTGCCTGGAGGGAACATTGGGGCTTCTTCTCAGTGTCTCTGACATAGGGTTTCACTGTCCCGGGAAAGTCTCTGCTAACACCCTGCAGAGCGCTGTGCCCAATCTACAGAAACGTCTTGCGGTATCTCCTACAGGGAAAGTGCCAGGAGGGAACTGTCCATCTTGTTCTCAGTGTCTCTGAGAATTGCTCTGATTATCCCTGTGACCTCTTTGCTAAGACTCTCCAGAGAGCCGTCCTCAAAACCAACACACATCTTGACATATCTCCCACATTGATCGCAGTGTCTCCAGGAACGGCATTCAAGGAGCCAGGAACTTTTCTCCCTACACTGTCCATTGAGTTGTCCTCAAAACCAATATACATCCTGCTATATCTCCCACATGGAAAGTGCCAGGAGGGAGAAGTGGCGATTATGTTTAGACTTTCTCGGAACTGCTTCAAATCAACTAGATATCTTTGTGCTGTAAATCTCCCAACAGCCAAACGCAAAAGCAGCAAACATCTCGCTGTATGTCCCACATCCAAAGTGCCAAGAGAGAGCTTGCTCTCCCTGTCTTTGAGTACTGTTTTCGCTGTGCCGGTTACCTCTTTGCTAACATTCTCTTTAGCGCTGCAGGGAAACCAGGAACCACGTGGAGAAGGCACCCACACTGAAAGTGCCTGGAGGGAACATTGGGGCTTCTTCTCAGTGTCTCTGACATAGGGTTTCACTGTCCCGGGAAAGTCTCTGCTAACACCCTGCAGAGCGCTGTGCCCAATCTACAGAAACGTCTTGCGGTATCTCCTACAGGGAAAGTGCCAGGAGGGAATTGTCGAGCTTGTTCTCAGTGTCTCTGAGAATTGCTCTGATTATCCCTGTGACCTCTTTGCTAAGACTCTCCAGAGAGCCGTCCTCAAAACCAACACACATCTTGACATATCTCCCACATTGATCGCAGTGTCTCCAGGAACGGCATTCAAGGAGCCAGGAACTTTTCTCCCTACACTGTCCATTGAGTTGTCCTCAAAACCAATATACATCCTGCTATATCTCCCACATGGAAAGTGCCAGGAGGGAGAAGTGGCGATTATGTTTAGACTTTCTCGGAACTGCTTCAAATCAACTAGATATCTTTGTGCTGTAAATCTCCCAACAGCCAAACGCAAAAGCAGCAAACATCTCGCTGTATGTCCCACATCCAAAGTGCCAAGAGAGAGCTTGCTCTCCCTGTCTTTGAGTACTGTTTTCGCTGTGCCGGTTACCTCTTTGCTAACATTCTCTTCAGCGCTGCAGGGAAACCAGGAACCACGTGGAGAAGTCACCCACACTGAAAGTGCCTGGAGGGAACATTGGGGCTTCTTCTCAGTGTCTCTGACATAGGGTTTCACTGTCCCGGGAAAGTCTCTGCTAACACCCTGCAGAGCGCTGTGCCCAATCTACAGAAACGTCTTGCGGTATCTCCTACAGGGAAAGTGCCAGGAGGGAACTGTCCATCTTGTTCTCAGTGTCTCTGAGAATTGCTCTGATTATCCCTGTGACCTCTTTGCTAAGACTCTCCAGAGAGCCGTCCTCAAAACCAACACACATCTTGACATATCTCCCACATTGATCGCAGTGTCTCCAGGAACGGCATTCAAGGAGCCAGGAACTTTTCTCCCTACACTGTCCATTGAGTTGTCCTCAAAACCAATATACATCCTGCTATATCTCCCACATGGAAAGTGCCAGGAGGGAGAAGTGGCGATTATGTTTAGACTTTCTCGGAACTGCTTCAAATCAACTAGATATCTTTGTGCTGTAAATCTCCCAACAGCCAAACGCAAAAGCAGCAAACATCTCGCTGTATGTCCCACATCCAAAGTGCCAAGAGAGAGCTTGCTCTCCCTGTCTTTGAGTACTGTTTTCGCTGTGCCGGTTACCTCTTTGCTAACATTCTCTTCAGCGCTGCAGGGAAACCAGGAACCACGTGGAGAAGGCACCCACACTGAAAGTGCCTGGAGGGAACATTGGGGCTTCTTCTCAGTGTCTCTGACATAGGGTTTCACTGTCCCGGGAAAGTCTCTGCTAACACCCTGCAGAGCGCTGTGCCCAATCTACAGAAACGTCTTGCGGTATCTCCTACAGGGAAAGTGCCAGGAGGGAATTGTCGAGCTTGTTCTCAGTGTCTCTGAGAATTGCTCTGATTATCCCTGTGACCTCTTTGCTAAGACTCTCCAGAGAGCCGTCCTCAAAACCAACACACATCTTGACATATCTCCCTCATTGATCGCAGTGTCTCCAGGAACGGCATTCAAGGAGCCAGGAACTTTTCTCCCTACACTGTCCATTGAGTTGTCCTCAAAACCAATATACATCCTGCTATATCTCCCACATGGAAAGTGCCAGGAGGGAGAAGTGGCGATTATGTTTAGACTTTCTCGGAACTGCTTCAAATCAACTAGATATCTTTGTGCTGTAAATCTCCCAACAGCCAAACGCAAAAGCAGCAAACATCTCGCTGTATGTCCCACATCCAAAGTGCCAAGAGAGAGCTTGCTCTCCCTGTCTTTGAGTACTGTTTTCACTGTCCCGGTTACCTCTTTGCTAACATTCTCTTCAGCGCTGCAGGGAAACCAGGAACCACGTGGAGAAGGCACCCACACTGAAAGTGCCTGGAGGGAGCATTGGGGCTTCTTCTCAGTGTCTCTGACATAGGGTTTCACTGTCCCGGGAAAGTCTCTGCTAACACCCTGCAGAGCGCTGTGCCCAATCTACAGAAACGTCTTGCGGTATCTCCTACAGGGAAAGTGCCAGGAGGGAACTGTCCATCTTGTTCTCAGTGTCTCTGAGAATTGCTCTGATTATCCCTGTGACCTCTTTGCTAAGACTCTCCAGAGAGCCGTCCTCAAAACAAACACACATCTTGACATATCTCCCACATTGATCGCAGTGTCTCCAGGAACGGCATTCAAGGAGCCAGGAACTTTTCTCCCTACACTGTCCATTGAGTTGTCCTCAAAACCAATATACATCCTGCTATATCTCCCACATGGAAAGTGCCAGGAGGGAGAAGTGGCGATTATGTTTAGACTTTCTCGGAACTGCTTCAAATCAACTAGATATCTTTGTGCTGTAAATCTCCCAACAGCCAAACGCAAAAGCAGCAAACATCTCGCTGTATGTCCCACATCCAAAGTGCCAAGAGAGAGCTTGCTCTCCCTGTCTTTGAGTACTGTTTTCGCTGTGCCGGTTACCTCTTTGCTAACATTCTCTTCAGCGCTGCAGGGAAACCAGGAACCACGTGGAGAAGGCACCCACACTGAAAGTGCCTGGAGGGAACATTGGGGCTTCTTCTCAGTGTCTCTGACATAGGGTTTCACTGTCCCGGGAAAGTCTCTGCTAACACCCTGCAGAGCGCTGTGCCCAATCTACAGAAACGTCTTGCGGTATCTCCTACAGGGAAAGTGCCAGGAGGGAATTGTCGAGCTTGTTCTCAGTGTCTCTGAGAATTGCTCTGATTATCCCTGTGACCTCTTTGCTAAGACTCTCCAGAGAGCCGTCCTCAAAACCAACACACATCTTGACATATCTCCCACATTGATCGCAGTGTCTCCAGGAACGGCATTCAAGGAGCCAGGAACTTTTCTCCCTACACTGTCCATTGAGTTGTCCTCAAAACCAATATACATCCTGCTATATCTCCCACATGGAAAGTGCCAGGAGGGAGAAGTGGCGATTATGTTTAGACTTTCTCGGAACTGCTTCAAATCAACTAGATATCTTTGTGCTGTAAATCTCCCAACAGCCAAACGCAAAAGCAGCAAACATCTCGCTGTATGTCCCACATCCAAAGTGCCAAGAGAGAGCTTGCTCTCCCTGTCTTTGAGTACTGTTTTCACTGTCCCGGTTACCTCTTTGCTAACATTCTCTTCAGCGCTGCAGGGAAACCAGGAACCACGTGGAGAAGGCACCCACACTGAAAGTGCCTGGAGGGAGCATTGGGGCTTCTTCTCAGTGTCTCTGACATAGGGTTTCACTGTCCCGGGAAAGTCTCTGCTAACACCCTGCAGAGCGCTGTGCCCAATCTACAGAAACGTCTTGCGGTATCTCCTACAGGGAAAGTGCCAGGAGGGAACTGTCCATCTTGTTCTCAGTGTCTCTGAGAATTGCTCTGATTATCCCTGTGACCTCTTTGCTAAGACTCTCCAGAGAGCCGTCCTCAAAACAAACACACATCTTGACATATCTCCCACATTGATCGCAGTGTCTCCAGGAACGGCATTCAAGGAGCCAGGAACTTTTCTCCCTACACTGTCCATTGAGTTGTCCTCAAAACCAATATACATCCTGCTATATCTCCCACATGGAAAGTGCCAGGAGGGAGAAGTGGCGATTATGTTTAGACTTTCTCGGAACTGCTTCAAATCAACTAGATATCTTTGTGCTGTAAATCTCCCAACAGCCAAACGCAAAAGCAGCAAACATCTCGCTGTATGTCCCACATCCAAAGTGCCAAGAGAGAGCTTGCTCTCCCTGTCTTTGAGTACTGTTTTCGCTGTGCCGGTTACCTCTTTGCTAACATTCTCTTCAGCGCTGCAGGGAAACCAGGAACCACGTGGAGAAGGCACCCACACTGAAAGTGCCTGGAGGGAACATTGGGGCTTCTTCTCAGTGTCTCTGACATAGGGTTTCACTGTCCCGGGAAAGTCTCTGCTAACACCCTGCAGAGCGCTGTGCCCAATCTACAGAAACGTCTTGCGGTATCTCCTACAGGGAAAGTGCCAGGAGGGAACTGTCGAGCTTGTTCTCAGTGTCTCTGAGAATTGCTCTGATTATCCCTGTGACCTCTTTGCTAAGACTCTCCAGAGAGCCGTCCTCAAAACCAACACACATCTTGACATATCTCCCACATTGATCGCAGTGTCTCCAGGAACGGCATTCAAGGAGCCAGGAACTTTTCTCCCTACACTGTCCATTGAGTTGTCCTCAAAACCAATATACATCCTGCTATATCTCCCACATGGAAAGTGCCAGGAGGGAGAAGTGGCGATTATGTTTAGACTTTCTCGGAACTGCTTCAAATCAACTAGATATCTTTGTGCTGTAAATCTCCCAACAGCCAAACGCAAAAGCAGCAAACATCTCGCTGTATGTCCCACATCCAAAGTGCCAAGAGAGAGCTTGCTCTCCCTGTCTTTGAGTACTGTTTGCACTGTCCCGGTTACCTCTTTGCTAACATTCTCTTCAGCGCTGCAGGGAAACCAGGAACCACGTGGAGAAGGCACCCACACTGAAAGTGCCTGGAGGGAACATTGGGGCTTCTTCTCAGTGTCTCTGACATAGGGTTTCACTGTCCCGGGAAAGTCTCTGCTAACACCCTGCAGAGCGCTGTGCCCAATCTACAGAAACGTCTTGCGGTATCTCCTACAGGGAAAGTGCCAGGAGGGAATTGTCGAGCTTGTTCTCAGTGTCTCTGAGAATTGCTCTGATTATCCCTGTGACCTCTTTGCTAAGACTCTCCAGAGAGCCGTCCTCAAAACAAACACACATCTTGACATATCTCCCACATTGATCGCAGTGTCTCCAGGAACGGCATTCAAGGAGCCAGGAACTTTTCTCCCTACACTGTCCATTGAGTTGTCCTCAAAACCAATATACATCCTGCTATATCTCCCACATGGAAAGTGCCAGGAGGGAGAAGTGGCGATTATGTTTAGACTTTCTCGGAACTGCTTCAAATCAACTAGATATCTTTGTGCTGTAAATCTCCCAACAGCCAAACGCAAAAGCAGCAAACATCTCGCTGTATGTCCCACATCCAAAGTGCCAAGAGAGAGCTTGCTCTCCCTGTCTTTGAGTACTGTTTTCGCTGTGCCGGTTACCTCTTTGCTAACATTCTCTTCAGCGCTGCAGGGAAACCAGGAACCACGTGGAGAAGGCACCCACACTGAAAGTGCCTGGAGGGAACATTGGGGCTTCTTCTCAGTGTCTCTGACATAGGGTTTCACTGTCCCGGGAAAGTCTCTGCTAACACCCTGCAGAGCGCTGTGCCCAATCTACAGAAACGTCTTGCGGTATCTCCTACAGGGAAAGTGCCAGGAGGGAACTGTCGAGCTTGTTCTCAGTGTCTCTGAGAATTGCTCTGATTATCCCTGTGACCTCTTTGCTAAGACTCTCCAGAGAGCCGTCCTCAAAACCAACACACATCTTGACATATCTCCCACATTGATCGCAGTGTCTCCAGGAACGGCATTCAAGGAGCCAGGAACTTTTCTCCCTACACTGTCCATTGAGTTGTCCTCAAAACCAATATACATCCTGCTATATCTCCCACATGGAAAGTGCCAGGAGGGAGAAGTGGCGATTATGTTTAGACTTTCTCGGAACTGCTTCAAATCAACTAGATATCTTTGTGCTGTAAATCTCCCAACAGCCAAACCCAAAAGCAGCAAACATCTCGCTGTATGTCCCACATCCAAAGTGCCAAGAGAGAGCTTGCTCTCCCTGTCTTTGAGTACTGTTTTCGCTGTGCCGGTTACCTCTTTGCTAACATTCTCTTCAGCGCTGCAGGGAAACCAGGAACCACGTGGAGAAGGCACCCACACTGAAAGTGCCTGGAGGGAACATTGGGGCTTCTTCTCAGTGTCTCTGACATAGGGTTTCACTGTCCCGGGAAAGTCTCTGCTAACACCCTGCAGAGCGCTGTGCCCAATCTACAGAAACGTCTTGCGGTATCTCCTACAGGGAAAGTGCCAGGAGGGAACTGTCCATCTTGTTCTCAGTGTCTCTGAGAATTGCTCTGATTATCCCTGTGACCTCTTTGCTAAGACTCTCCAGAGAGCCGTCCTCAAAACCAACACACATCTTGACATATCTCCCACATTGATCGCAGTGTCTCCAGGAACGGCATTCAAGGAGCCAGGAACTTTTCTCCCTACACTGTCCATTGAGTTGTCCTCAAAACCAATATACATCCTGCTATATCTCCCACATGGAAAGTGCCAGGAGGGAGAAGTGGCGATTATGTTTAGACTTTCTCGGAACTGCTTCAAATCAACTAGATATCTTTGTGCTGTAAATCTCCCAACAGCCAAACGCAAAAGCAGCAAACATCTCGCTGTATGTCCCACATCCAAAGTGCCAAGAGAGAGCTTGCTCTCCCTGTCTTTGAGTACTGTTTTCGCTGTGCCGGTTACCTCTTTGCTAACATTCTCTTTAGCGCTGCAGGGAAACCAGGAACCACGTGGAGAAGGCACCCACACTGAAAGTGCCTGGAGGGAACATTGGGGCTTCTTCTCAGTGTCTCTGACATAGGGTTTCACTGTCCCGGGAAAGTCTCTGCTAACACCCTGCAGAGCGCTGTGCCCAATCTACAGAAACGTCTTGCGGTATCTCCTACAGGGAAAGTGCCAGGAGGGAACTGTCGAGCTTGTTCTCAGTGTCTCTGAGAATTGCTCTGATTATCCCTGTGACCTCTTTGCTAAGACTCTCCAGAGAGCCGTCCTCAAAACCAACACACATCTTGACATATCTCCCACATTGATCGCAGTGTCTCCAGGAACGGCATTCAAGGAGCCAGGAACTTTTCTCCCTACACTGTCCATTGAGTTGTCCTCAAAACCAATATACATCCTGCTATATCTCCCACATGGAAAGTGCCAGGAGGGAGAAGTGGCGATTATGTTTAGACTTTCTCGGAACTGCTTCAAATCAACTAGATATCTTTGTGCTGTAAATCTCCCAACAGCCAAACGCAAAAGCAGCAAACATCTCGCTGTATGTCCCACATCCAAAGTGCCAAGAGAGAGCTTGCTCTCCCTGTCTTTGAGTACTGTTTTCACTGTCCCGGTTACCTCTTTGCTAACATTCTCTTCAGCGCTGCAGGGAAACCAGGAACCACGTGGAGAAGGCACCCACACTGAAAGTGCCTGGAGGGAACATTGGGGCTTCTTCTCAGTGTCTCTGACATAGGTTTTCACTGTCCCGGGAAAGTCTCTGCTAACACCCTGCAGAGCGCTGTGCCCAATCTACAGAAACGTCTTGCGGTATCTCCTACAGGGAAAGTGCCAGGAGGGAACTGTCCATCTTGTTCTCAGTGTCTCTGAGAATTGCTCTGATTATCCCTGTGACCTCTTTGCTAAGACTCTCCAGAGAGCCGTCCTCAAAACCAACACACATCTTGACATATCTCCCACATTGATCGCAGTGTCTCCAGGAACGGCATTCAAGGAGCCAGGAACTTTTCTCCCTACACTGTCCGTTGAGTTGTCCTCAAAACCAATATACATCCTGCTATATCTCCCACATGGAAAGTGCCAGGAGGGAGAAGTGGCGATTATGTTTAGACTTTCTCGGAACTGCTTCAAATCAACTAGATATCTTTGTGCTGTAAATCTCCCAACAGCCAAACGCAAAAGCAGCAAACATCTCGCTGTATGTCCCACATCCAAAGTGCCAAGAGAGAGCTTGCTCTCCCTGTCTTTGAGTACTGTTTTCGCTGTGCCGGTTACCTCTTTGCTAACATTCTCTTCAGCGCTGCAGGGAAACCAGGAACCACGTGGAGAAGGCACCCACACTGAAAGTGCCTGGAGGGAACATTGGGGCTTCTTCTCAGTGTCTCTGACATAGGGTTTCACTGTCCCGGGAAAGTCTCTGCTAACACCCTGCAGAGCGCTGTGCCCAATCTACAGAAACGTCTTGCGGTATCTCCTACAGGGAAAGTGCCAGGAGGGAACTGTCGAGCTTGTTCTCAGTGTCTCTGAGAATTGCTCTGATTATCCCTGTGACCTCTTTGCTAAGACTCTCCAGAGAGCCGTCCTCAAAACCAACACACATCTTGACATATCTCCCACATTGATCGCAGTGTCTCCAGGAACGGCATTCAAGGAGCCAGGAACTTTTCTCCCTACACTGTCCATTGAGTTGTCCTCAAAACCAATATACATCCTGCTATATCTCCCACATGGAAAGTGCCAGGAGGGAGAAGTGGCGATTATGTTTAGACTTTCTCGGAACTGCTTCAAATCAACTAGATATCTTTGTGCTGTAAATCTCCCAACAGCCAAACGCAAAAGCAGCAAACATCTCGCTGTATGTCCCACATCCAAAGTGCCAAGAGAGAGCTTGCTCTCCCTGTCTTTGAGTACTGTTTTCGCTGTGCCGGTTACCTCTTTGCTAACATTCTCTTCAGCGCTGCAGGGAAACCAGGAACCACGTGGAGAAGGCACCCACACTGAAAGTGCCTGGAGGGAACATTGGGGCTTCTTCTCAGTGTCTCTGACATAGGGTTTCACTGTCCCGGGAAAGTCTCTGCTAACACCCTGCAGAGCGCTGTGCCCAATCTACAGAAACGTCTTGCGGTATCTCCTACAGGGAAAGTGCCAGGAGGGAACTGTCGAGCTTGTTCTCAGTGTCTCTGAGAATTGCTCTGATTATCCCTGTGACCTCTTTGCTAAGACTCTCCAGAGAGCCGTCCTCAAAACCAACACACATCTTGACATATCTCCCACATTGATCGCAGTGTCTCCAGGAACGGCATTCAAGGAGCCAGGAACTTTTCTCCCTACACTGTCCATTGAGTTGTCCTCAAAACCAATATACATCCTGCTATATCTCCCACATGGAAAGTGCCAGGAGGGAGAAGTGGCGATTATGTTTAGACTTTCTCGGAACTGCTTCAAATCAACTAGATATCTTTGTGCTGTAAATCTCCCAACAGCCAAACGCAAAAGCAGCAAACATCTCGCTGTATGTCCCACATCCAAAGTGCCAAGAGAGAGCTTGCTCTCCCTGTCTTTGAGTACTGTTTTCGCTGTGCCGGTTACCTCTTTGCTAACATTCTCTTCAGCGCTGCAGGGAAACCAGGAACCACGTGGAGAAGGCACCCACACTGAAAGTGCCTGGAGGGAACATTGGGGCTTCTTCTCAGTGTCTCTGACATAGGGTTTCACTGTCCCGGGAAAGTCTCTGCTAACACCCTGCAGAGCGCTGTGCCCAATCTACAGAAACGTCTTGCGGTATCTCCTACAGGGAAAGTGCCAGGAGGGAACTGTCGAGCTTGTTCTCAGTGTCTCTGAGAATTGCTCTGATTATCCCTGTGACCTCTTTGCTAAGACTCTCCAGAGAGCCGTCCTCAAAACCAACACACATCTTGACATATCTCCCACATTGATCGCAGTGTCTCCAGGAACGGCATTCAAGGAGCCAGGAACTTTTCTCCCTACACTGTCCATTGAGTTGTCCTCAAAACCAATATACATCCTGCTATATCTCCCACATGGAAAGTGCCAGGAGGGAGAAGTGGCGATTATGTTTAGACTTTCTCGGAACTGCTTCAAATCAACTAGATATCTTTGTGCTGTAAATCTCCCAACAGCCAAACGCAAAAGCAGCAAACATCTCGCTGTATGTCCCACATCCAAAGTGCCAAGAGAGAGCTTGCTCTCCCTGTCTTTGAGTACTGTTTTCGCTGTGCCGGTTACCTCTTTGCTAACATTCTCTTTAGCGCTGCAGGGAAACCAGGAACCACGTGGAGAAGGCACCCACACTGAAAGTGCCTGGAGGGAACATTGGGGCTTCTTCTCAGTGTCTCTGACATAGGGTTTCACTGTCCCGGGAAAGTCTCTGCTAACACCCTGCAGAGCGCTGTGCCCAATCTACAGAAACGTCTTGCGGTATCTCCTACAGGGAAAGTGCCAGGAGGGAACTGTCGAGCTTGTTCTCAGTGTCTCTGAGAATTGCTCTGATTATCCCTGTGACCTCTTTGCTAAGACTCTCCAGAGAGCCGTCCTCAAAACCAACACACATCTTGACATATCTCCCACATTGATCGCAGTGTCTCCAGGAACGGCATTCAAGGAGCCAGGAACTTTTCTCCCTACACTGTCCATTGAGTTGTCCTCAAAACCAATATACATCCTGCTATATCTCCCACATGGAAAGTGCCAGGAGGGAGAAGTGGCGATTATGTTTAGACTTTCTCGGAACTGCTTCAAATCAACTAGATATCTTTGTGCTGTAAATCTCCCAACAGCCAAACGCAAAAGCAGCAAACATCTCGCTGTATGTCCCACATCCAAAGTGCCAAGAGAGAGCTTGCTCTCCCTGTCTTTGAGTACTGTTTTCACTGTCCCGGTTACCTCTTTGCTAACATTCTCTTCAGCGCTGCAGGGAAACCAGGAACCACGTGGAGAAGGCACCCACACTGAAAGTGCCTGGAGGGAACATTGGGGCTTCTTCTCAGTGTCTCTGACATAGGTTTTCACTGTCCCGGGAAAGTCTCTGCTAACACCCTGCAGAGCGCTGTGCCCAATCTACAGAAACGTCTTGCGGTATCTCCTACAGGGAAAGTGCCAGGAGGGAACTGTCCATCTTGTTCTCAGTGTCTCTGAGAATTGCTCTGATTATCCCTGTGACCTCTTTGCTAAGACTCTCCAGAGAGCCGTCCTCAAAACCAACACACATCTTGACATATCTCCCACATTGATCGCAGTGTCTCCAGGAACGGCATTCAAGGAGCCAGGAACTTTTCTCCCTACACTGTCCGTTGAGTTGTCCTCAAAACCAATATACATCCTGCTATATCTCCCACATGGAAAGTGCCAGGAGGGAGAAGTGGCGATTATGTTTAGACTTTCTCGGAACTGCTTCAAATCAACTAGATATCTTTGTGCTGTAAATCTCCCAACAGCCAAACGCAAAAGCAGCAAACATCTCGCTGTATGTCCCACATCCAAAGTGCCAAGAGAGAGCTTGCTCTCCCTGTCTTTGAGTACTGTTTTCGCTGTGCCGGTTACCTCTTTGCTAACATTCTCTTCAGCGCTGCAGGGAAACCAGGAACCACGTGGAGAAGGCACCCACACTGAAAGTGCCTGGAGGGAACATTGGGGCTTCTTCTCAGTGTCTCTGACATAGGGTTTCACTGTCCCGGGAAAGTCTCTGCTAACACCCTGCAGAGCGCTGTGCCCAATCTACAGAAACGTCTTGCGGTATCTCCTACAGGGAAAGTGCCAGGAGGGAACTGTCGAGCTTGTTCTCAGTGTCTCTGAGAATTGCTCTGATTATCCCTGTGACCTCTTTGCTAAGACTCTCCAGAGAGCCGTCCTCAAAACCAACACACATCTTGACATATCTCCCACATTGATCGCAGTGTCTCCAGGAACGGCATTCAAGGAGCCAGGAACTTTTCTCCCTACACTGTCCATTGAGTTGTCCTCAAAACCAATATACATCCTGCTATATCTCCCACATGGAAAGTGCCAGGAGGGAGAAGTGGCGATTATGTTTAGACTTTCTCGGAACTGCTTCAAATCAACTAGATATCTTTGTGCTGTAAATCTCCCAACAGCCAAACGCAAAAGCAGCAAACATCTCGCTGTATGTCCCACATCCAAAGTGCCAAGAGAGAGCTTGCTCTCCCTGTCTTTGAGTACTGTTTTCGCTGTGCCGGTTACCTCTTTGCTAACATTCTCTTTAGCGCTGCAGGGAAACCAGGAACCACGTGGAGAAGGCACCCACACTGAAAGTGCCTGGAGGGAACATTGGGGCTTCTTCTCAGTGTCTCTGACATAGGGTTTCACTGTCCCGGGAAAGTCTCTGCTAACACCCTGCAGAGCGCTGTGCCCAATCTACAGAAACGTCTTGCGGTATCTCCTACAGGGAAAGTGCCAGGAGGGAACTGTCGAGCTTGTTCTCAGTGTCTCTGAGAATTGCTCTGATTATCCCTGTGACCTCTTTGCTAAGACTCTCCAGAGAGCCGTCCTCAAAACCAACACACATCTTGACATATCTCCCACATTGATCGCAGTGTCTCCAGGAACGGCATTCAAGGAGCCAGGAACTTTTCTCCCTACACTGTCCATTGAGTTGTCCTCAAAACCAATATACATCCTGCTATATCTCCCACATGGAAAGTGCCAGGAGGGAGAAGTGGCGATTATGTTTAGACTTTCTCGGAACTGCTTCAAATCAACTAGATATCTTTGTGCTGTAAATCTCCCAACAGCCAAACGCAAAAGCAGCAAACATCTCGCTGTATGTCCCACATCCAAAGTGCCAAGAGAGAGCTTGCTCTCCCTGTCTTTGAGTACTGTTTTCACTGTCCCGGTTACCTCTTTGCTAACATTCTCTTCAGCGCTGCAGGGAAACCAGGAACCACGTGGAGAAGGCACCCACACTGAAAGTGCCTGGAGGGAACATTGGGGCTTCTTCTCAGTGTCTCTGACATAGGGTTTCACTGTCCCGGGAAAGTCTCTGCTAACACCCTGCAGAGCGCTGTGCCCAATCTACAGAAACGTCTTGCGGTATCTCCTACAGGGAAAGTGCCAGGAGGGAACTGTCGAGCTTGTTCTCAGTGTCTCTGAGAATTGCTCTGATTATCCCTGTGACCTCTTTGCTAAGACTCTCCAGAGAGCCGTCCTCAAAACCAACACACATCTTGACATATCTCCCACATTGATCGCAGTGTCTCCAGGAACGGCATTCAAGGAGCCAGGAACTTTTCTCCCTACACTGTCCATTGAGTTGTCCTCAAAACCAATATACATCCTGCTATATCTCCCACATGGAAAGTGCCAGGAGGGAGAAGTGGCGATTATGTTTAGACTTTCTCGGAACTGCTTCAAATCAACTAGATATCTTTGTGCTGTAAATCTCCCAACAGCCAAACGCAAAAGCAGCAAACATCTCGCTGTATGTCCCACATCCAAAGTGCCAAGAGAGAGCTTGCTCTCCCTGTCTTTGAGTACTGTTTTCGCTGTGCCGGTTACCTCTTTGCTAACATTCTCTTCAGCGCTGCAGGGAAACCAGGAACCACGTGGAGAAGGCACCCACACTGAAAGTGCCTGGAGGGAACATTGGGGCTTCTTCTCAGTGTCTCTGACATAGGGTTTCACTGTCCCGGGAAAGTCTCTGCTAACACCCTGCAGAGCGCTGTGCCCAATCTACAGAAACGTCTTGCGGTATCTCCTACAGGGAAAGTGCCAGGAGGGAACTGTCCATCTTGTTCTCAGTGTCTCTGAGAATTGCTCTGATTATCCCTGTGACCTCTTTGCTAAGACTCTCCAGAGAGCCGTCCTCAAAACCAACACACATCTTGACATATCTCCCACATTGATCGCAGTGTCTCCAGGAACGGCATTCAAGGAGCCAGGAACTTTTCTCCCTACACTGTCCATTGAGTTGTCCTCAAAACCAATATACATCCTGCTATATCTCCCACATGGAAAGTGCCAGGAGGGAGAAGTGGCGATTATGTTTAGACTTTCTCGGAACTGCTTCAAATCAACTAGATATCTTTGTGCTGTAAATCTCCCAACAGCCAAACGCAAAAGCAGCAAACATCTCGCTGTATGTCCCACATCCAAAGTGCCAAGAGAGAGCTTGCTCTCCCTGTCTTTGAGTACTGTTTTCACTGTCCCGGTTACCTCTTTGCTAACATTCTCTTCAGCGCTGCAGGGAAACCAGGAACCACGTGGAGAAGGCACCCACACTGAAAGTGCCTGGAGGGAACATTGGGGCTTCTTCTCAGTGTCTCTGACATAGGGTTTCACTGTCCCGGGAAAGTCTCTGCTAACACCCTGCAGAGCGCTGTGCCCAATCTACAGAAACGTCTTGCGGTATCTCCTACAGGGAAAGTGCCAGGAGGGAATTGTCGAGCTTGTTCTCAGTGTCTCTGAGAATTGCTCTGATTATCTGTGTGACCTCTTTGCTAAGACTCTCCAGAGAGCCGTCCTCAAAACCAACACACATCTTGACATATCTCCCTCATTGATCGCAGTGTCTCCAGGAACGGCATTCAAGGAGCCAGGAACTTTTCTCCCTACACTGTCCATTGAGTTGTCCTCAAAACCAATATACATCCTGCTATATCTCCCACATGGAAAGTGCCAGGAGGGAGAAGTGGCGATTATGTTTAGACTTTCTCGGAACTGCTTCAAATCAACTAGATATCTTTGTGCTGTAAATCTCCCAACAGCCAAACGCAAAAGCAGCAAACATCTCGCTGTATGTCCCACATCCAAAGTGCCAAGAGAGAGCTTGCTCTCCCTGTCTTTGAGTACTGTTTTCGCTGTGCCGGTTACCTCTTTGCTAACATTCTCTTCAGCGCTGCAGGGAAACCAGGAACCACGTGGAGAAGGCACCCACACTGAAAGTGCCTGGAGGGAACATTGGGGCTTCTTCTCAGTGTCTCTGACATAGGGTTTCACTGTCCCGGGAAAGTCTCTGCTAACACCCTGCAGAGCGCTGTGCCCAATCTACAGAAACGTCTTGCGGTATCTCCTACAGGGAAAGTGCCAGGAGGGAACTGTCGAGCTTGTTCTCAGTGTCTCTGAGAATTGCTCTGATTATCCCTGTGACCTCTTTGCTAAGACTCTCCAGAGAGCCGTCCTCAAAACCAACACACATCTTGACATATCTCCCACATTGATCGCAGTGTCTCCAGGAACGGCATTCAAGGAGCCAGGAACTTTTCTCCCTACACTGTCCATTGAGTTGTCCTCAAAACCAATATACATCCTGCTATATCTCCCACATGGAAAGTGCCAGGAGGGAGAAGTGGCGATTATGTTTAGACTTTCTCGGAACTGCTTCAAATCAACTAGATATCTTTGTGCTGTAAATCTCCCAACAGCCAAACGCAAAAGCAGCAAACATCTCGCTGTATGTCCCACATCCAAAGTGCCAAGAGAGAGCTTGCTCTCCCTGTCTTTGAGTACTGTTTTCGCTGTGCCGGTTACCTCTTTGCTAACATTCTCTTCAGCGCTGCAGGGAAACCAGGAACCACGTGGAGAAGGCACCCACACTGAAAGTGCCTGGAGGGAACATTGGGGCTTCTTCTCAGTGTCTCTGACATAGGGTTTCACTGTCCCGGGAAAGTCTCTGCTAACACCCTGCAGAGCGCTGTGCCCAATCTACAGAAACGTCTTGCGGTATCTCCTACAGGGAAAGTGCCAGGAGGGAACTGTCGAGCTTGTTCTCAGTGTCTCTGAGAATTGCTCTGATTATCCCTGTGACCTCTTTGCTAAGACTCTCCAGAGAGCCGTCCTCAAAACCAACACACATCTTGACATATCTCCCACATTGATCGCAGTGTCTCCAGGAACGGCATTCAAGGAGCCAGGAACTTTTCTCCCTACACTGTCCATTGAGTTGTCCTCAAAACCAATATACATCCTGCTATATCTCCCACATGGAAAGTGCCAGGAGGGAGAAGTGGCGATTATGTTTAGACTTTCTCGGAACTGCTTCAAATCAACTAGATATCTTTGTGCTGTAAATCTCCCAACAGCCAAACGCAAAAGCAGCAAACATCTCGCTGTATGTCCCACATCCAAAGTGCCAAGAGAGAGCTTGCTCTCCCTGTCTTTGAGTACTGTTTTCGCTGTGCCGGTTACCTCTTTGCTAACATTCTCTTCAGCGCTGCAGGGAAACCAGGAACCACGTGGAGAAGGCACCCACACTGAAAGTGCCTGGAGGGAACATTGGGGCTTCTTCTCAGTGTCTCTGACATAGGGTTTCACTGTCCCGGGAAAGTCTCTGCTAACACCCTGCAGAGCGCTGTGCCCAATCTACAGAAACGTCTTGCGGTATCTCCTACAGGGAAAGTGCCAGGAGGGAACTGTCGAGCTTGTTCTCAGTGTCTCTGAGAATTGCTCTGATTATCCCTGTGACCTCTTTGCTAAGACTCTCCAGAGAGCCGTCCTCAAAACCAACACACATCTTGACATATCTCCCACATTGATCGCAGTGTCTCCAGGAACGGCATTCAAGGAGCCAGGAACTTTTCTCCCTACACTGTCCATTGAGTTGTCCTCAAAACCAATATACATCCTGCTATATCTCCCACATGGAAAGTGCCAGGAGGGAGAAGTGGCGATTATGTTTAGACTTTCTCGGAACTGCTTCAAATCAACTAGATATCTTTGTGCTGTAAATCTCCCAACAGCCAAACGCAAAAGCAGCAAACATCTCGCTGTATGTCCCACATCCAAAGTGCCAAGAGAGAGCTTGCTCTCCCTGTCTTTGAGTACTGTTTTCGCTGTCCCGGTTACCTCTTTGCTAACATTCTCTTCAGCGCTGCAGGGAAACCAGGAACCACGTGGAGAAGGCACCCACACTGAAAGTGCCTGGAGGGAACATTGGGGCTTCTTCTCAGTGTCTCTGACATAGGGTTTCACTGTCCCGGGAAAGTCTCTGCTAACACCCTGCAGAGCGCTGTGCCCAATCTACAGAAACGTCTTGCGGTATCTCCTACAGGGAAAGTGCCAGGAGGGAACTGTCGAGCTTGTTCTCAGTGTCTCTGAGAATTGCTCTGATTATCCCTGTGACCTCTTTGCTAAGACTCTCCAGAGAGCCGTCCTCAAAACCAACACACATCTTGACATATCTCCCTCATTGATCGCAGTGTCTCCAGGAACGGCATTCAAGGAGCCAGGAACTTTTCTCCCTACACTGTCCATTGAGTTGTCCTCAAAACCAATATACATCCTGCTATATCTCCCACATGGAAAGTGCCAGGAGGGAGAAGTGGCGATTATGTTTAGACTTTCTCGGAACTGCTTCAAATCAACTAGATATCTTTGTGCTGTAAATCTCCCAACAGCCAAACGCAAAAGCAGCAAACATCTCGCTGTATGTCCCACATCCAAAGTGCCAAGAGAGAGCTTGCTCTCCCTGTCTTTGAGTACTGTTTTCACTGTCCCGGTTACCTCTTTGCTAACATTCTCTTCAGCGCTGCAGGGAAACCAGGAACCACGTGGAGAAGGCACCCACACTGAAAGTGCCTGGAGGGAACATTGGGGCTTCTTCTCAGTGTCTCTGACATAGGGTTTCACTGTCCCGGGAAAGTCTCTGCTAACACCCTGCAGAGCGCTGTGCCCAATCTACAGAAACGTCTTGCGGTATCTCCTACAGGGAAAGTGCCAGGAGGGAATTGTCGAGCTTGTTCTCAGTGTCTCTGAGAATTGCTCTGATTATCCCTGTGACCTCTTTGCTAAGACTCTCCAGAGAGCCGTCCTCAAAACCAACACACATCTTGACATATCTCCCTCATTGATCGCAGTGTCTCCAGGAACGGCATTCAAGGAGCCAGGAACTTTTCTCCCTACACTGTCCATTGAGTTGTCCTCAAAACCAATATACATCCTGCTATATCTCCCACATGGAAAGTGCCAGGAGGGAGAAGTGGCGATTATGTTTAGACTTTCTCGGAACTGCTTCAAATCAACTAGATATCTTTGTGCTGTAAATCTCCCAACAGCCAAACGCAAAAGCAGCAAACATCTCGCTGTATGTCCCACATCCAAAGTGCCAAGAGAGAGCTTGCTCTCCCTCTCCTTGAGTACTGTTTTCGCTGTGCCGGTTACCTCTTTGCTAACATTCTCTTCAGCGCTGCAGGGAAACCAGGAACCACGTGGAGAAGGCACCCACACTGAAAGTGCCTGGAGGGAACATTGGGGCTTCTTCTCAGTGTCTCTGACATAGGGTTTCACTGTCCCGGGAAAGTCTCTGCTAACACCCTGCAGAGCGCTGTGCCCAATCTACAGAAACGTCTTGCGGTATCTCCTACAGGGAAAGTGCCAGGAGGGAACTGTCCATCTTGTTCTCAGTGTCTCTGAGAATTGCTCTGATTATCCCTGTGACCTCTTTGCTAAGACTCTCCAGAGAGCCGTCCTCAAAACAAACACACATCTTGACATATCTCCCACATTGATCGCAGTGTCTCCAGGAACGGCATTCAAGGAGCCAGGAACTTTTCTCCCTACACTGTCCATTGAGTTGTCCTCAAAACCAATATACATCCTGCTATATCTCCCACATGGAAAGTGCCAGGAGGGAGAAGTGGCGATTATGTTTAGACTTTCTCGGAACTGCTTCAAATCAACTAGATATCTTTGTGCTGTAAATCTCCCAACAGCCAAACGCAAAAGCAGCAAACATCTCGCTGTATGTCCCACATCCAAAGTGCCAAGAGAGAGCTTGCTCTCCCTGTCTTTGAGTACTGTTTTCGCTGTCCCGGTTACCTCTTTGCTAACATTCTCTTCAGCGCTGCAGGGAAACCAGGAACCACGTGGAGAAGGCACCCACACTGAAAGTGCCTGGAGGGAACATTGGGGCTTCTTCTCAGTGTCTCTGACATAGGGTTTCACTGTCCCGGGAAAGTCTCTGCTAACACCCTGCAGAGCGCTGTGCCCAATCTACAGAAACGTCTTGCGGTATCTCCTACAGGGAAAGTGCCAGGAGGGAACTGTCGAGCTTGTTCTCAGTGTCTCTGAGAATTGCTCTGATTATCCCTGTGACCTCTTTGCTAAGACTCTCCAGAGAGCCGTCCTCAAAACCAACACACATCTTGACATATCTCCCACATTGATCGCAGTGTCTCCAGGAACGGCATTCAAGGAGCCAGGAACTTTTCTCCCTACACTGTCCATTGAGTTGTCCTCAAAACCAATATACATCCTGCTATATCTCCCACATGGAAAGTGCCAGGAGGGAGAAGTGGCGATTATGTTTAGACTTTCTCGGAACTGCTTCAAATCAACTAGATATCTTTGTGCTGTAAATCTCCCAACAGCCAAACGCAAAAGCAGCAAACATCTCGCTGTATGTCCCACATCCAAAGTGCCAAGAGAGAGCTTGCTCTCCCTGTCTTTGAGTACTGTTTTCGCTGTGCCGGTTACCTCTTTGCTAACATTCTCTTCAGCGCTGCAGGGAAACCAGGAACCACGTGGAGAAGGCACCCACACTGAAAGTGCCTGGAGGGAACATTGGGGCTTCTTCTCAGTGTCTCTGACATAGGGTTTCACTGTCCCGGGAAAGTCTCTGCTAACACCCTGCAGAGCGCTGTGCCCAATCTACAGAAACGTCTTGCGGTATCTCCTACAGGGAAAGTGCCAGGAGGGAACTGTCCATCTTGTTCTCAGTGTCTCTGAGAATTGCTCTGATTATCCCTGTGACCTCTTTGCTAAGACTCTCCAGAGAGCCGTCCTCAAAACCAACACACATCTTGACATATCTCCCACATTGATCGCAGTGTCTCCAGGAACGGCATTCAAGGAGCCAGGAACTTTTCTCCCTACACTGTCCATTGAGTTGTCCTCAAAACCAATATACATCCTGCTATATCTCCCACATGGAAAGTGCCAGGAGGGAGAAGTGGCGATTATGTTTAGACTTTCTCGGAACTGCTTCAAATCAACTAGATATCTTTGTGCTGTAAATCTCCCAACAGCCAAACGCAAAAGCAGCAAACATCTCGCTGTATGTCCCACATCCAAAGTGCCAAGAGAGAGCTTGCTCTCCCTGTCTTTGAGTACTGTTTTCGCTGTGCCGGTTACCTCTTTGCTAACATTCTCTTCAGCGCTGCAGGGAAACCAGGAACCACGTGGAGAAGGCACCCACACTGAAAGTGCCTGGAGGGAACATTGGGGCTTCTTCTCAGTGTCTCTGACATAGGGTTTCACTGTCCCGGGAAAGTCTCTGCTAACACCCTGCAGAGCGCTGTGCCCAATCTACAGAAACGTCTTGCGGTATCTCCTACAGGGAAAGTGCCAGGAGGGAACTGTCCATCTTGTTCTCAGTGTCTCTGAGAATTGCTCTGATTATCCCTGTGACCTCTTTGCTAAGACTCTCCAGAGAGCCGTCCTCAAAACCAACACACATCTTGACATATCTCCCACATTGATCGCAGTGTCTCCAGGAACGGCATTCAAGGAGCCAGGAACTTTTCTCCCTACACTGTCCATTGAGTTGTCCTCAAAACCAATATACATCCTGCTATATCTCCCACATGGAAAGTGCCAGGAGGGAGAAGTGGCGATTATGTTTAGACTTTCTCGGAACTGCTTCAAATCAACTAGATATCTTTGTGCTGTAAATCTCCCAACAGCCAAACGCAAAAGCAGCAAACATCTCGCTGTATGTCCCACATCCAAAGTGCCAAGAGAGAGCTTGCTCTCCCTGTCTTTGAGTACTGTTTTCGCTGTGCCGGTTACCTCTTTGCTAACATTCTCTTCAGCGCTGCAGGGAAACCAGGAACCACGTGGAGAAGGCACCCACACTGAAAGTGCCTGGAGGGAACATTGGGGCTTCTTCTCAGTGTCTCTGACATAGGGTTTCACTGTCCCGGGAAAGTCTCTGCTAACACCCTGCAGAGCGCTGTGCCCAATCTACAGAAACGTCTTGCGGTATCTCCTACAGGGAAAGTGCCAGGAGGGAACTGTCGAGCTTGTTCTCAGTGTCTCTGAGAATTGCTCTGATTATCCCTGTGACCTCTTTGCTAAGACTCTCCAGAGAGCCGTCCTCAAAACCAACACACATCTTGACATATCTCCCACATTGATCGCAGTGTCTCCAGGAACGGCATTCAAGGAGCCAGGAACTTTTCTCCCTACACTGTCCATTGAGTTGTCCTCAAAACCAATATACATCCTGCTATATCTCCCACATGGAAAGTGCCAGGAGGGAGAAGTGGCGATTATGTTTAGACTTTCTCGGAACTGCTTCAAATCAACTAGATATCTTTGTGCTGTAAATCTCCCAACAGCCAAACGCAAAAGCAGCAAACATCTCGCTGTATGTCCCACATCCAAAGTGCCAAGAGAGAGCTTGCTCTCCCTGTCTTTGAGTACTGTTTTCGCTGTGCCGGTTACCTCTTTGCTAACATTCTCTTCAGCGCTGCAGGGAAACCAGGAACCACGTGGAGAAGGCACCCACACTGAAAGTGCCTGGAGGGAACATTGGGGCTTCTTCTCAGTGTCTCTGACATAGGGTTTCACTGTCCCGGGAAAGTCTCTGCTAACACCCTGCAGAGCGCTGTGCCCAATCTACAGAAACGTCTTGCGGTATCTCCTACAGGGAAAGTGCCAGGAGGGAACTGTCCATCTTGTTCTCAGTGTCTCTGAGAATTGCTCTGATTATCCCTGTGACCTCTTTGCTAAGACTCTCCAGAGAGCCGTCCTCAAAACCAACACACATCTTGACATATCTCCCACATTGATCGCAGTGTCTCCAGGAACGGCATTCAAGGAGCCAGGAACTTTTCTCCCTACACTGTCCATTGAGTTGTCCTCAAAACCAATATACATCCTGCTATATCTCCCACATGGAAAGTGCCAGGAGGGAGAAGTGGCGATTATGTTTAGACTTTCTCGGAACTGCTTCAAATCAACTAGATATCTTTGTGCTGTAAATCTCCCAACAGCCAAACGCAAAAGCAGCAAACATCTCGCTGTATGTCCCACATCCAAAGTGCCAAGAGAGAGCTTGCTCTCCCTGTCTTTGAGTACTGTTTTCGCTGTGCCGGTTACCTCTTTGCTAACATTCTCTTCAGCGCTGCAGGGAAACCAGGAACCACGTGGAGAAGGCACCCACACTGAAAGTGCCTGGAGGGAACATTGGGGCTTCTTCTCAGTGTCTCTGACATAGGGTTTCACTGTCCCGGGAAAGTCTCTGCTAACACCCTGCAGAGCGCTGTGCCCAATCTACAGAAACGTCTTGCGGTATCTCCTACAGGGAAAGTGCCAGGAGGGAACTGTCCATCTTGTTCTCAGTGTCTCTGAGAATTGCTCTGATTATCCCTGTGACCTCTTTGCTAAGACTCTCCAGAGAGCCGTCCTCAAAACCAACACACATCTTGACATATCTCCCACATTGATCGCAGTGTCTCCAGGAACGGCATTCAAGGAGCCAGGAACTTTTCTCCCTACACTGTCCATTGAGTTGTCCTCAAAACCAATATACATCCTGCTATATCTCCCACATGGAAAGTGCCAGGAGGGAGAAGTGGCGATTATGTTTAGACTTTCTCGGAACTGCTTCAAATCAACTAGATATCTTTGTGCTGTAAATCTCCCAACAGCCAAACGCAAAAGCAGCAAACATCTCGCTGTATGTCCCACATCCAAAGTGCCAAGAGAGAGCTTGCTCTCCCTGTCTTTGAGTACTGTTTTCGCTGTGCCGGTTACCTCTTTGCTAACATTCTCTTCAGCGCTGCAGGGAAACCAGGAACCACGTGGAGAAGGCACCCACACTGAAAGTGCCTGGAGGGAACATTGGGGCTTCTTCTCAGTGTCTCTGACATAGGGTTTCACTGTCCCGGGAAAGTCTCTGCTAACACCCTGCAGAGCGCTGTGCCCAATCTACAGAAACGTCTTGCGGTATCTCCTACAGGGAAAGTGCCAGGAGGGAATTGTCGAGCTTGTTCTCAGTGTCTCTGAGAATTGCTCTGATTATCCCTGTGACCTCTTTGCTAAGACTCTCCAGAGAGCCATCCTCAAAACCAACACACATCTTGACATATCTCCCTCATTGATCGCAGTGTCTCCAGGAACGGCATTCAAGGAGCCAGGAACTTTTCTCCCTACACTGTCCATTGAGTTGTCCTCAAAACCAATATACATCCTGCTATATCTCCCACATGGAAAGTGCCAGGAGGGAGAAGTGGCGATTATGTTTAGACTTTCTCGGAACTGCTTCAAATCAACTAGATATCTTTGTGCTGTAAATCTCCCAACAGCCAAACGCAAAAGCAGCAAACATCTCGCTTTATGTCCCACATCCAAAGTGCCAAGAGAGAGCTTGCTCTCCCTGTCTTTGAGTACTGTTTTCGCTGTGCCGGTTACCTCTTTGCTAACATTCTCTTCAGCGCTGCAGGGAAACCAGGAACCACGTGGAGAAGGCACCCACACTGAAAGTGCCTGGAGGGAACATTGGGGCTTCTTCTCAGTGTCTCTGACATAGGGTTTCACTGTCCCGGGAAAGTCTCTGCTAACACCCTGCAGAGCGCTGTGCCCAATCTACAGAAACGTCTTGCGGTATCTCCTACAGGGAAAGTGCCAGGAGGGAACTGTCCATCTTGTTCTCAGTGTCTCTGAGAATTGCTCTGATTATCCCTGTGACCTCTTTGCTAAGACTCTCCAGAGAGCCGTCCTCAAAACCAACACACATCTTGACATATCTCCCACATTGATCGCAGTGTCTCCAGGAACGGCATTCAAGGAGCCAGGAACTTTTCTCCCTACACTGTCCATTGAGTTGTCCTCAAAACCAATATACATCCTGCTATATCTCCCACATGGAAAGTGCCAGGAGGGAGAAGTGGCGATTATGTTTAGACTTTCTCGGAACTGCTTCAAATCAACTAGATATCTTTGTGCTGTAAATCTCCCAACAGCCAAACGCAAAAGCAGCAAACATCTCGCTGTATGTCCCACATCCAAAGTGCCAAGAGAGAGCTTGCTCTCCCTGTCTTTGAGTACTGTTTTCGCTGTGCCGGTTACCTCTTTGCTAACATTCTCTTCAGCGCTGCAGGGAAACCAGGAACCACGTGGAGAAGGCACCCACACTGAAAGTGCCTGGAGGGAACATTGGGGCTTCTTCTCAGTGTCTCTGACATAGGGTTTCACTGTCCCGGGAAAGTCTCTGCTAACACCCTGCAGAGCGCTGTGCCCAATCTACAGAAACGTCTTGCGGTATCTCCTACAGGGAAAGTGCCAGGAGGGAATTGTCGAGCTTGTTCTCAGTGTCTCTGAGAATTGCTCTGATTATCCCTGTGACCTCTTTGCTAAGACTCTCCAGAGAGCCATCCTCAAAACCAACACACATCTTGACATATCTCCCTCATTGATCGCAGTGTCTCCAGGAACGGCATTCAAGGAGCCAGGAACTTTTCTCCCTACACTGTCCATTGAGTTGTCCTCAAAACCAATATACATCCTGCTATATCTCCCACATGGAAAGTGCCAGGAGGGAGAAGTGGCGATTATGTTTAGACTTTCTCGGAACTGCTTCAAATCAACTAGATATCTTTGTGCTGTAAATCTCCCAACAGCCAAACGCAAAAGCAGCAAACATCTCGCTGTATGTCCCACATCCAAAGTGCCAAGAGAGAGCTTGCTCTCCCTGTCTTTGAGTACTGTTTTCGCTGTGCCGGTTACCTCTTTGCTAACATTCTCTTCAGCGCTGCAGGGAAACCAGGAACCACGTGGAGAAGGCACCCACACTGAAAGTGCCTGGAGGGAACATTGGGGCTTCTTCTCAGTGTCTCTGACATAGGGTTTCACTGTCCCGGGAAAGTCTCTGCTAACACCCTGCAGAGCGCTGTGCCCAATCTACAGAAACGTCTTGCGGTATCTCCTACAGGGAAAGTGCCAGGAGGGAATTGTCGAGCTTGTTCTCAGTGTCTCTGAGAATTGCTCTGATTATCCCTGTGACCTCTTTGCTAAGACTCTCCAGAGAGCCGTCCTCAAAACAAACACACATCTTGACATATCTCCCTCATTGATCGCAGTGTCTCCAGGAACGGCATTCAAGGAGCCAGGAACTTTTCTCCCTACACTGTCCATTGAGTTGTCCTCAAAACCAATATACATCCTGCTATATCTCCCACATGGAAAGTGCCAGGAGGGAGAAGTGGCGATTATGTTTAGACTTTCTCGGAACTGCTTCAAATCAACTAGATATCTTTGTGCTGTAAATCTCCCAACAGCCAAACGCAAAAGCAGCAAACATCTCGCTGTATGTCCCACATCCAAAGTGCCAAGAGAGAGCTTGCTCTCCCTGTCTTTGAGTACTGTTTTCGCTGTGCCGGTTACCTCTTTGCTAACATTCTCTTCAGCGCTGCAGGGAAACCAGGAACCACGTGGAGAAGGCACCCACACTGAAAGTGCCTGGAGGGAACATTGGGGCTTCTTCTCAGTGTCTCTGACATAGGGTTTCACTGTCCCGGGAAAGTCTCTGCTAACACCCTGCAGAGCGCTGTGCCCAATCTACAGAAACGTCTTGCGGTATCTCCTACAGGGAAAGTGCCAGGAGGGAATTGTCGAGCTTGTTCTCAGTGTCTCTGAGAATTGCTCTGATTATCTGTGTGACCTCTTTGCTAAGACTCTCCAGAGAGCCGTCCTCAAAACCAACACATATCTTGACATATTTCCCTCATTGATCGCAGTGTCTCCAGGAACGGCATTCAAGGAGCCAGGAACTTTTCTCCCTACACTGTCCATTGAGTTGTCCTCAAAACCAATATACATCCTGCTATATCTCCCACATGGAAAGTGCCAGGAGGGAGAAGTGGCGATTATGTTTAGACTTTCTCGGAACTGCTTCAAATCAACTAGATATCTTTGTGCTGTAAATCTCCCAACAGCCAAACGCAAAAGCAGCAAACATCTCGCTGTATGTCCCACATCCAAAGTGCCAAGAGAGAGCTTGCTCTCCCTGTCTTTGAGTACTGTTTTCACTGTCCCGGTTACCTCTTTGCTAACATTCTCTTCAGCGCTGCAGGGAAACCAGGAACCACGTGGAGAAGGCACCCACACTGAAAGTGCCTGGAGGGAACATTGGGGCTTCTTCTCAGTGTCTCTGACATAGGGTTTCACTGTCCCGGGAAAGTCTCTGCTAACACCCTGCAGAGCGCTGTGCCCAATCTACAGAAACGTCTTGCGGTATCTCCTACAGGGAAAGTGCCAGGAGGGAATTGTCGAGCTTGTTCTCAGTGTCTCTGAGAATTGCTCTGATTATCCCTGTGACCTCTTTGCTAAGACTCTCCAGAGAGCCGTCCTCAAAACCAACACACATCTTGACATATCTCCCTCATTGATCGCAGTGTCTCCAGGAACGGCATTCAAGGAGCCAGGAACTTTTCTCCCTACACTGTCCATTGAGTTGTCCTCAAAACCAATATACATCCTGCTATATCTCCCACATGGAAAGTGCCAGGAGGGAGAAGTGGCGATTATGTTTAGACTTTCTCGGAACTGCTTCAAATCAACTAGATATCTTTGTGCTGTAAATCTCCCAACAGCCAAACGCAAAAGCAGCAAACATCTCGCTTTATGTCCCACATCCAAAGTGCCAAGAGAGAGCTTGCTCTCCCTGTCTTTGAGTACTGTTTTCGCTGTGCCGGTTACCTCTTTGCTAACATTCTCTTCAGCGCTGCAGGGAAACCAGGAACCACGTGGAGAAGGCACCCACACTGAAAGTGCCTGGAGGGAACATTGGGGCTTCTTCTCAGTGTCTCTGACATAGGGTTTCACTGTCCTGGGAAAGTCTCTGCTAACACCCTGCAGAGCGCTGTGCCCAATCTACAGAAACGTCTTGCTGTATCTCCTACAGGGAAAGTGCCAGGAGGGAATTGTCGAGCTTGTTCTCAGTGTCTCTGAGAATTGCTCTGATTATCCCTGTGACCTCTTTGCTAAGACTCTCCAGAGAGCCGTCCTCAAAACAAACACACATCTTGACATATCTCCCACATTGATCGCAGTGTCTCCAGGAACGGCATTCAAGGAGCCAGGAACTTTTCTCCCTACACTGTCCATTGAGTTGTCCTCAAAACCAATATACATCCTGCTATATCTCCCACATGGAAAGTGCCAGGAGGGAGAAGTGGCGATTATGTTTAGACTTTCTCGGAACTGCTTCAAATCAACTAGATATCTTTGTGCTGTAAATCTCCCAACAGCCAAACGCAAAAGCAGCAAACATCTCGCTGTATGTCCCACATCCAAAGTGCCAAGAGAGAGCTTGCTCTCCCTGTCTTTGAGTACTGTTTTCGCTGTCCCGGTTACCTCTTTGCTAACATTCTCTTCAGCGCTGCAGGGAAACCAGGAACCACGTGGAGAAGGCACCCACACTGAAAGTGCCTGGAGGGAACATTGGAGCTTCTTCTCAGTGTCTCTGACATAGGGTTTCACTGTCCCGGGAAAGTCTCTGCTAACACCCTGCAGAGCGCTGTGCCCAATCTACAGAAACGTCTTGCGGTATCTCCTACAGGGAAAGTGCCAGGAGGGAATTGTCGAGCTTGTTCTCAGTGTCTCTGAGAATTGCTCTGATTATCCCTGTGACCTCTTTGCTAAGACTCTCCAGAGAGCCGTCCTCAAAACAAACACACATCTTGACATATCTCCCACATTGATCGCAGTGTCTCCAGGAACGGCATTCAAGGAGCCAGGAACTTTTCTCCCTACACTGTCCATTGAGTTGTCCTCAAAACCAATATACATCCTGCTATATCTCCCACATGGAAAGTGCCAGGAGGGAGAAGTGGCGATTATGTTTAGACTTTCTCGGAACTGCTTCAAATCAACTAGATATCTTTGTGCTGTAAATCTCCCAACAGCCAAACGCAAAAGCAGCAAACATCTCGCTTTATGTCCCACATCCAAAGTGCCAAGAGAGAGCTTGCTCTCCCTGTCTTTGAGTACTGTTTGCACTGTCCCGGTTACCTCTTTGCTAACATTCTCTTCAGCGCTGCAGGGAAACCAGGAACCACGTGGAGAAGGCACCCACACTGAAAGTGCCTGGAGGGAACATTGGGGCTTCTTCTCAGTGTCTCTGACATAGGGTTTCACTGTCCCGGGAAAGTCTCTGCTAACACCCTGCAGAGCGCTGTGCCCAATCTACAGAAACGTCTTGCGGTATCTCCTACAGGGAAAGTGCCAGGAGGGAATCGTCGAGCTTGTTCTCAGTGTCTCTGAGAATTGCTCTGATTATCCCTGTGACCTCTTTGCTAAGACTCTCCAGAGAGCCGTCCTCAAAACCAACACACATCTTGACATATCTCCCACATTGATCGCAGTGTCTCCAGGAACGGCATTCAAGGAGCCAGGAACTTTTCTCCCTACACTGTCCATTGAGTTGTCCTCAAAACCAATATACATCCTGCTATATCTCCCACATGGAAAGTGCCAGGAGGGAGAAGTGGCGATTATGTTTAGACTTTCTCGGAACTGCTTCAAATCAACTAGATATCTTTGTGCTGTAAATCTCCCAACAGCCAAACGCAAAAGCAGCAAACATCTCGCTGTATGTCCCACATCCAAAGTGCCAAGAGAGAGCTTGCTCTCCCTGTCTTTGAGTACTGTTTGCACTGTCCCGGTTACCTCTTTGCTAACATTCTCTTCAGCGCTGCAGGGAAACCAGGAACCACGTGGAGAAGGCACCCACACTGAAAGTGCCTGGAGGGAACATTGGAGCTTCTTCTCAGTGTCTCTGACATAGGGTTTCACTGTCCCGGGAAAGTCTCTGCTAACACCCTGCAGAGCGCTGTGCCCAATCTACAGAAACGTCTTGCGGTATCTCCTACCGGGAAAGTGCCAGGAGGGAATTGTCGAGCTTGTTCTCAGTGTCTCTGAGAATTGCTCTGATTATCCCTGTGACCTCTTTGCTAAGACTCTCCAGAGAGCCGTCCTCAAAACCAACACACATCTTGACATATCTCCCTCATTGATCGCAGTGTCTCCAGGAACGGCATTCAAGGAGCCAGGAACTTTTCTCCCTACACTGTCCATTGAGTTGTCCTCAAAACCAATATACATCCTGCTATATCTCCCACATGGAAAGTGCCAGGAGGGAGAAGTGGCGATTATGTTTAGACTTTCTCGGAACTGCTTCAAATCAACTAGATATCTTTGTGCTGTAAATCTCCCAACAGCCAAACGCAAAAGCAGCAAACATCTCGCTTTATGTCCCACATCCAAAGTGCCAAGAGAGAGCTTGCTCTCCCTGTCTTTGAGTACTGTTTGCACTGTCCCGGTTACCTCTTTGCTAACATTCTCTTTAGCACTGCAGGGAAACCAGGAACCACGTGGAGAAGGCACCCACACTGAAAGTGCCTGGAGGGAACATTGGAGCTTCTTCTCAGTGTCTCTGACATAGGGTTTCACTGTCCCGGGAAAGTCTCTGCTAACACCCTGCAGAGCGCTGTGCCCAATCTACAGAAACGTCTTGCGGTATCTCCTACAGGGAAAGTGCCAGGAGGGAATTGTCGAGCTTGTTCTCAGTGTCTCTGAGAATTGCTCTGATTATCCCTGTGACCTCTTTGCTAAGACTCTCCAGAGAGCCGTCCTCAAAACCAACACACATCTTGACATATCTCCCACATTGATCGCAGTGTCTCCAGGAACGGCATTCAAGGAGCCAGGAACTTTTCTCCCTACACTGTCCATTGAGTTGTCCTCAAAACCAATATACATCCTGCTATATCTCCCACATGGAAAGTGCCAGGAGGGAGAAGTGGCGATTATGTTTAGACTTTCTCGGAACTGCTTCAAATCAACTAGATATCTTTGTGCTGTAAATCTCCCAACAGCCAAACGCAAAAGCAGCAAACATCTCGCTGTATGTCCCACATCCAAAGTGCCAAGAGAGAGCTTGCTCTCCCTGTCTTTGAGTACTGTTTTCACTGTCCCGGTTACCTCTTTGCTAACATTCTCTTCAGCGCTGCAGGGAAACCAGGAACCACGTGGAGAAGGCACCCACACTGAAAGTGCCTGGAGGGAACATTGGAGCTTCTTCTCAGTGTCTCTGACATAGGGTTTCACTGTCCCGGGAAAGTCTCTGCTAACACCCTGCAGAGCGCTGTGCCCAATCTACAGAAACGTCTTGCGGTATCTCCTACAGGGAAAGTGCCAGGAGGGAATTGTCGAGCTTGTTCTCAGTGTCTCTGAGAATTGCTCTGATTATCCCTGTGACCTCTTTGCTAAGACTCTCCAGAGAGCCGTCCTCAAAACCAACACATATCTTGACATATTTCCCTCATTGATCGCAGTGTCTCCAGGAACGGCATTCAAGGAGCCAGGAACTTTTCTCCCTACACTGTCCATTGAGTTGTCCTCAAAACCAATATACATCCTGCTATATCTCCCACATGGAAAGTGCCAGGAGGGAGAAGTGGCGATTATGTTTAGACTTTCTCGGAACTGCTTCAAATCAACTAGATATCTTTGTGCTGTAAATCTCCCAACAGCCAAACGCAAAAGCAGCAAACATCTCGCTGTATGTCCCACATCCAAAGTGCCAAGAGAGAGCTTGCTCTCCCTGTCTTTGAGTACTGTTTTCACTGTCCCGGTTACCTCTTTGCTAACATTCTCTTCAGCGCTGCAGGGAAACCAGGAACCACGTGGAGAAGGCACCCACACTGAAAGTGCCTGGAGGGAACATTGGGGCTTCTTCTCAGTGTCTCTGACATAGGGTTTCACTGTCCCGGGAAAGTCTCTGCTAACACCCTGCAGAGCGCTGTGCCCAATCTACAGAAACGTCTTGCGGTATCTCCTACAGGGAAAGTGCCAGGAGGGAATTGTCGAGCTTGTTCTCAGTGTCTCTGAGAATTGCTCTGATTATCCCTGTGACCTCTTTGCTAAGACTCTCCAGAGAGCCGTCCTCAAAACCAACACACATCTTGACATATCTCCCTCATTGATCGCAGTGTCTCCAGGAACGGCATTCAAGGAGCCAGGAACTTTTCTCCCTACACTGTCCATTGAGTTGTCCTCAAAACCAATATACATCCTGCTATATCTCCCACATGGAAAGTGCCAGGAGGGAGAAGTGGCGATTATGTTTAGACTTTCTCGGAACTGCTTCAAATCAACTAGATATCTTTGTGCTGTAAATCTCCCAACAGCCAAACGCAAAAGCAGCAAACATCTCGCTTTATGTCCCACATCCAAAGTGCCAAGAGAGAGCTTGCTCTCCCTGTCTTTGAGTACTGTTTTCACTGTCCCGGTTACCTCTTTGCTAACATTCTCTTCAGCGCTGCAGGGAAACCAGGAACCACGTGGAGAAGGCACCCACACTGAAAGTGCCTGGAGGGAACATTGGGGCTTCTTCTCAGTGTCTCTGACATAGGGTTTCACTGTCCTGGGAAAGTCTCTGCTAACACCCTGCAGAGCGCTGTGCCCAATCTACAGAAACGTCTTGCGGTATCTCCTACAGGGAAAGTGCCAGGAGGGAATTGTCGAGCTTGTTCTCAGTGTCTCTGAGAATTGCTCTGATTATCCCTGTGACCTCTTTGCTAAGACTCTCCAGAGAGCCGTCCTCAAAACAAACACACATCTTGACATATCTCCCACATTGATCGCAGTGTCTCCAGGAACGGCATTCAAGGAGCCAGGAACTTTTCTCCCTACACTGTCCATTGAGTTGTCCTCAAAACCAATATACATCCTGCTATATCTCCCACATGGAAAGTGCCAGGAGGGAGAAGTGGCGATTATGTTTAGACTTTCTCGGAACTGCTTCAAATCAACTAGATATCTTTGTGCTGTAAATCTCCCAACAGCCAAACGCAAAAGCAGCAAACATCTCGCTTTATGTCCCACATCCAAAGTGCCAAGAGAGAGCTTGCTCTCCCTGTCTTTGAGTACTGTTTGCACTGTCCCGGTTACCTCTTTGCTAACATTCTCTTCAGCGCTGCAGGGAAACCAGGAACCACGTGGAGAAGGCACCCACACTGAAAGTGCCTGGAGGGAACATTGGAGCTTCTTCTCAGTGTCTCTGACATAGGGTTTCACTGTCCCGGGAAAGTCTCTGCTAACACCCTGCAGAGCGCTGTGCCCAATCTACAGAAACGTCTTGCGGTATCTCCTACAGGGAAAGTGCCAGGAGGGAATTGTCGAGCTTGTTCTCAGTGTCTCTGAGAATTGCTCTGATTATCCCTGTGACCTCTTTGCTAAGACTCTCCAGAGAGCCGTCCTCAAAACAAACACACATCTTGACATATCTCCCACATTGATCGCAGTGTCTCCAGGAACGGCATTCAAGGAGCCAGGAACTTTTCTCCCTACACTGTCCATTGAGTTGTCCTCAAAACCAATATACATCCTGCTATATCTCCCACATGGAAAGTGCCAGGAGGGAGAAGTGGCGATTATGTTTAGACTTTCTCGGAACTGCTTCAAATCAACTAGATATCTTTGTGCTGTAAATCTCCCAACAGCCAAACGCAAAAGCAGCAAACATCTCGCTGTATGTCCCACATCCAAAGTGCCAAGAGAGAGCTTGCTCTCCCTGTCTTTGAGTACTGTTTTCGCTGTGCCGGTTACCTCTTTGCTAACATTCTCTTCAGCGCTGCAGGGAAACCAGGAACCACGTGGAGAAGGCACCCACACTGAAAGTGCCTGGAGGGAACATTGGAGCTTCTTCTCAGTGTCTCTGACATAGGGTTTCACTGTCCCGGGAAAGTCTCTGCTAACACCCTGCAGAGCGCTGTGCCCAATCTACAGAAACGTCTTGCGGTATCTCCTACAGGGAAAGTGCCAGGAGGGAATTGTCGAGCTTGTTCTCAGTGTCTCTGAGAATTGCTCTGATTATCTGTGTGACCTCTTTGCTAAGACTCTCCAGAGAGCCGTCCTCAAAACAAACACACATCTTGACATATCTCCCACATTGATCGCAGTGTCTCCAGGAACGGCATTCAAGGAGCCAGGAACTTTTCTCCCTACACTGTCCATTGAGTTGTCCTCAAAACCAATATACATCCTGCTATATCTCCCACATGGAAAGTGCCAGGAGGGAGAAGTGGCGATTATGTTTAGACTTTCTCGGAACTGCTTCAAATCAACTAGATATCTTTGTGCTGTAAATCTCCCAACAGCCAAACGCAAAAGCAGCAAACATCTCGCTGTATGTCCCACATCCAAAGTGCCAAGAGAGAGCTTGCTCTCCCTGTCTTTGAGTACTGTTTGCACTGTCCCGGTTACCTCTTTGCTAACATTCTCTTCAGCGCTGCAGGGAAACCAGGAACCACGTGGAGAAGGCACCCACACTGAAAGTGCCTGGAGGGAACATTGGAGCTTCTTCTCAGTGTCTCTGACATAGGGTTTCACTGTCCCGGGAAAGTCTCTGCTAACACCCTGCAGAGCGCTGTGCCCAATCTACAGAAACGTCTTGCGGTATCTCCTACCGGGAAAGTGCCAGGAGGGAATTGTCGAGCTTGTTCTCAGTGTCTCTGAGAATTGCTCTGATTATCCCTGTGACCTCTTTGCTAAGACTCTCCAGAGAGCCGTCCTCAAAACCAACACACATCTTGACATATCTCCCACATTGATCGCAGTGTCTCCAGGAACGGCATTCAAGGAGCCAGGAACTTTTCTCCCTACACTGTCCATTGAGTTGTCCTCAAAACCAATATACATCCTGCTATATCTCCCACATGGAAAGTGCCAGGAGGGAGAAGTGGCGATTATGTTTAGACTTTCTCGGAACTGCTTCAAATCAACTAGATATCTTTGTGCTGTAAATCTCCCAACAGCCAAACGCAAAAGCAGCAAACATCTCGCTGTATGTCCCACATCCAAAGTGCCAAGAGAGAGCTTGCTCTCCCTGTCTTTGAGTACTGTTTTCACTGTCCCGGTTACCTCTTTGCTAACATTCTCTTTAGCACTGCAGGGAAACCAGGAACCACGTGGAGAAGGCACCCACACTGAAAGTGCCTGGAGGGAACATTGGAGCTTCTTCTCAGTGTCTCTGACATAGGGTTTCACTGTCCCGGGAAAGTCTCTGCTAACACCCTGCAGAGCGCTGTGCCCAATCTACAGAAACGTCTTGCGGTATCTCCTACAGGGAAAGTGCCAGGAGGGAATTGTCGAGCTTGTTCTCAGTGTCTCTGAGAATTGCTCTGATTATCCCTGTGACCTCTTTGCTAAGACTCTCCAGAGAGCCGTCCTCAAAACCAACACATATCTTGACATATTTCCCTCATTGATCGCAGTGTCTCCAGGAACGGCATTCAAGGAGCCAGGAACTTTTCTCCCTACACTGTCCATTGAGTTGTCCTCAAAACCAATATACATCCTGCTATATCTCCCACATGGAAAGTGCCAGGAGGGAGAAGTGGCGATTATGTTTAGACTTTCTCGGAACTGCTTCAAATCAACTAGATATCTTTGTGCTGTAAATCTCCCAACAGCCAAACGCAAAAGCAGCAAACATCTCGCTGTATGTCCCACATCCAAAGTGCCAAGAGAGAGCTTGCTCTCCCTGTCTTTGAGTACTGTTTTCACTGTCCCGGTTACCTCTTTGCTAACATTCTCTTCAGCGCTGCAGGGAAACCAGGAACCACGTGGAGAAGGCACCCACACTGAAAGTGCCTGGAGGGAACATTGGGGCTTCTTCTCAGTGTCTCTGACATAGGGTTTCACTGTCCCGGGAAAGTCTCTGCTAACACCCTGCAGAGCGCTGTGCCCAATCTACAGAAACGTCTTGCGGTATCTCCTACAGGGAAAGTGCCAGGAGGGAATTGTCGAGCTTGTTCTCAGTGTCTCTGAGAATTGCTCTGATTATCCCTGTGACCTCTTTGCTAAGACTCTCCAGAGAGCCGTCCTCAAAACCAACACACATCTTGACATATCTCCCTCATTGATCGCAGTGTCTCCAGGAACGGCATTCAAGGAGCCAGGAACTTTTCTCCCTACACTGTCCATTGAGTTGTCCTCAAAACCAATATACATCCTGCTATATCTCCCACATGGAAAGTGCCAGGAGGGAGAAGTGGCGATTATGTTTAGACTTTCTCGGAACTGCTTCAAATCAACTAGATATCTTTGTGCTGTAAATCTCCCAACAGCCAAACGCAAAAGCAGCAAACATCTCGCTGTATGTCCCACATCCAAAGTGCCAAGAGAGAGCTTGCTCTCCCTGTCTTTGAGTACTGTTTTCACTGTCCCGGTTACCTCTTTGCTAACATTCTCTTCAGCGCTGCAGGGAAACCAGGAACCACGTGGAGAAGGCACCCACACTGAAAGTGCCTGGAGGGAACATTGGAGCTTCTTCTCAGTGTCTCTGACATAGGGTTTCACTGTCCCGGGAAAGTCTCTGCTAACACCCTGCAGAGCGCTGTGCCCAATCTACAGAAACGTCTTGCGGTATCTCCTACAGGGAAAGTGCCAGGAGGGAATTGTCGAGCTTGTTCTCAGTGTCTCTGAGAATTGCTCTGATTATCCCTGTGACCTCTTTGCTAAGACTCTCCAGAGAGCCGTCCTCAAAACCAACACATATCTTGACATATTTCCCTCATTGATCGCAGTGTCTCCAGGAACGGCATTCAAGGAGCCAGGAACTTTTCTCCCTACACTGTCCATTGAGTTGTCCTCAAAACCAATATACATCCTGCTATATCTCCCACATGGAAAGTGCCAGGAGGGAGAAGTGGCGATTATGTTTAGACTTTCTCGGAACTGCTTCAAATCAACTAGATATCTTTGTGCTGTAAATCTCCCAACAGCCAAACGCAAAAGCAGCAAACATCTCGCTGTATGTCCCACATCCAAAGTGCCAAGAGAGAGCTTGCTCTCCCTGTCTTTGAGTACTGTTTTCACTGTCCCGGTTACCTCTTTGCTAACATTCTCTTCAGCGCTGCAGGGAAACCAGGAACCACGTGGAGAAGGCACCCACACTGAAAGTGCCTGGAGGGAACATTGGGGCTTCTTCTCAGTGTCTCTGACATAGGGTTTCACTGTCCCGGGAAAGTCTCTGCTAACACCCTGCAGAGCGCTGTGCCCAATCTACAGAAACGTCTTGCGGTATCTCCTACAGGGAAAGTGCCAGGAGGGAATTGTCGAGCTTGTTCTCAGTGTCTCTGAGAATTGCTCTGATTATCCCTGTGACCTCTTTGCTAAGACTCTCCAGAGAGCCGTCCTCAAAACCAACACACATCTTGACATATCTCCCTCATTGATCGCAGTGTCTCCAGGAACGGCATTCAAGGAGCCAGGAACTTTTCTCCCTACACTGTCCATTGAGTTGTCCTCAAAACCAATATACATCCTGCTATATCTCCCACATGGAAAGTGCCAGGAGGGAGAAGTGGCGATTATGTTTAGACTTTCTCGGAACTGCTTCAAATCAACTAGATATCTTTGTGCTGTAAATCTCCCAACAGCCAAACGCAAAAGCAGCAAACATCTCGCTTTATGTCCCACATCCAAAGTGCCAAGAGAGAGCTTGCTCTCCCTGTCTTTGAGTACTGTTTTCACTGTCCCGGTTACCTCTTTGCTAACATTCTCTTCAGCGCTGCAGGGAAACCAGGAACCACGTGGAGAAGGCACCCACACTGAAAGTGCCTGGAGGGAACATTGGGGCTTCTTCTCAGTGTCTCTGACATAGGGTTTCACTGTCCTGGGAAAGTCTCTGCTAACACCCTGCAGAGCGCTGTGCCCAATCTACAGAAACGTCTTGCGGTATCTCCTACAGGGAAAGTGCCAGGAGGGAATTGTCGAGCTTGTTCTCAGTGTCTCTGAGAATTGCTCTGATTATCTGTGTGACCTCTTTGCTAAGACTCTCCAGAGAGCCGTCCTCAAAACAAACACACATCTTGACATATCTCCCACATTGATCGCAGTGTCTCCAGGAACGGCATTCAAGGAGCCAGGAACTTTTCTCCCTACACTGTCCATTGAGTTGTCCTCAAAACCAATATACATCCTGCTATATCTCCCACATGGAAAGTGCCAGGAGGGAGAAGTGGCGATTATGTTTAGACTTTCTCGGAACTGCTTCAAATCAACTAGATATCTTTGTGCTGTAAATCTCCCAACAGCCAAACGCAAAAGCAGCAAACATCTCGCTGTATGTCCCACATCCAAAGTGCCAAGAGAGAGCTTGCTCTCCCTGTCTTTGAGTACTGTTTTCGCTGTCCCGGTTACCTCTTTGCTAACATTCTCTTCAGCGCTGCAGGGAAACCAGGAACCACGTGGAGAAGGCACCCACACTGAAAGTGCCTGGAGGGAACATTGGAGCTTCTTCTCAGTGTCTCTGACATAGGGTTTCACTGTCCCGGGAAAGTCTCTGCTAACACCCTGCAGAGCGCTGTGCCCAATCTACAGAAACGTCTTGCGGTATCTCCTACAGGGAAAGTGCCAGGAGGGAATTGTCGAGCTTGTTCTCAGTGTCTCTGAGAATTGCTCTGATTATCCCTGTGACCTCTTTGCTAAGACTCTCCAGAGAGCCGTCCTCAAAACAAACACACATCTTGACATATCTCCCACATTGATCGCAGTGTCTCCAGGAACGGCATTCAAGGAGCCAGGAACTTTTCTCCCTACACTGTCCATTGAGTTGTCCTCAAAACCAATATACATCCTGCTATATCTCCCACATGGAAAGTGCCAGGAGGGAGAAGTGGCGATTATGTTTAGACTTTCTCGGAACTGCTTCAAATCAACTAGATATCTTTGTGCTGTAAATCTCCCAACAGCCAAACGCAAAAGCAGCAAACATCTCGCTTTATGTCCCACATCCAAAGTGCCAAGAGAGAGCTTGCTCTCCCTGTCTTTGAGTACTGTTTGCACTGTCCCGGTTACCTCTTTGCTAACATTCTCTTCAGCGCTGCAGGGAAACCAGGAACCACGTGGAGAAGGCACCCACACTGAAAGTGCCTGGAGGGAACATTGGAGCTTCTTCTCAGTGTCTCTGACATAGGGTTTCACTGTCCCGGGAAAGTCTCTGCTAACACCCTGCAGAGCGCTGTGCCCAATCTACAGAAACGTCTTGCGGTATCTCCTACAGGGAAAGTGCCAGGAGGGAATTGTCGAGCTTGTTCTCAGTGTCTCTGAGAATTGCTCTGATTATCCCTGTGACCTCTTTGCTAAGACTCTCCAGAGAGCCGTCCTCAAAACAAACACACATCTTGACATATCTCCCACATTGATCGCAGTGTCTCCAGGAACGGCATTCAAGGAGCCAGGAACTTTTCTCCCTACACTGTCCATTGAGTTGTCCTCAAAACCAATATACATCCTGCTATATCTCCCACATGGAAAGTGCCAGGAGGGAGAAGTGGCGATTATGTTTAGACTTTCTCGGAACTGCTTCAAATCAACTAGATATCTTTGTGCTGTAAATCTCCCAACAGCCAAACGCAAAAGCAGCAAACATCTCGCTTTATGTCCCACATCCAAAGTGCCAAGAGAGAGCTTGCTCTCCCTGTCTTTGAGTACTGTTTGCACTGTCCCGGTTACCTCTTTGCTAACATTCTCTTCAGCGCTGCAGGGAAACCAGGAACCACGTGGAGAAGGCACCCACACTGAAAGTGCCTGGAGGGAACATTGGAGCTTCTTCTCAGTGTCTCTGACATAGGGTTTCACTGTCCCGGGAAAGTCTCTGCTAACACCCTGCAGAGCGCTGTGCCCAATCTACAGAAACGTCTTGCGGTATCTCCTACAGGGAAAGTGCCAGGAGGGAATTGTCGAGCTTGTTCTCAGTGTCTCTGAGAATTGCTCTGATTATCCCTGTGACCTCTTTGCTAAGACTCTCCAGAGAGCCGTCCTCAAAACAAACACACATCTTGACATATCTCCCACATTGATCGCAGTGTCTCCAGGAACGGCATTCAAGGAGCCAGGAACTTTTCTCCCTACACTGTCCATTGAGTTGTCCTCAAAACCAATATACATCCTGCTATATCTCCCACATGGAAAGTGCCAGGAGGGAGAAGTGGCGATTATGTTTAGACTTTCTCGGAACTGCTTCAAATCAACTAGATATCTTTGTGCTGTAAATCTCCCAACAGCCAAACGCAAAAGCAGCAAACATCTCGCTGTATGTCCCACATCCAAAGTGCCAAGAGAGAGCTTGCTCTCCCTGTCTTTGAGTACTGTTTTCGCTGTCCCGGTTACCTCTTTGCTAACATTCTCTTCAGCGCTGCAGGGAAACCAGGAACCACGTGGAGAAGGCACCCACACTGAAAGTGCCTGGAGGGAACATTGGGGCTTCTTCTCAGTGTCTCTGACATAGGGTTTCACTGTCCTGGGAAAGTCTCTGCTAACACCCTGCAGAGCGCTGTGCCCAATCTACAGAAACGTCTTGCGGTATCTCCTACAGGGAAAGTGCCAGGAGGGAATTGTCGAGCTTGTTCTCAGTGTCTCTGAGAATTGCTCTGATTATCCCTGTGACCTCTTTGCTAAGACTCTCCAGAGAGCCGTCCTCAAAACAAACACACATCTTGACATATCTCCCACATTGATCGCAGTGTCTCCAGGAACGGCATTCAAGGAGCCAGGAACTTTTCTCCCTACACTGTCCATTGAGTTGTCCTCAAAACCAATATACATCCTGCTATATCTCCCACATGGAAAGTGCCAGGAGGGAGAAGTGGCGATTATGTTTAGACTTTCTCGGAACTGCTTCAAATCAACTAGATATCTTTGTGCTGTAAATCTCCCAACAGCCAAACGCAAAAGCAGCAAACATCTCGCTTTATGTCCCACATCCAAAGTGCCAAGAGAGAGCTTGCTCTCCCTGTCTTTGAGTACTGTTTGCACTGTCCCGGTTACCTCTTTGCTAACATTCTCTTCAGCGCTGCAGGGAAACCAGGAACCACGTGGAGAAGGCACCCACACTGAAAGTGCCTGGAGGGAACATTGGAGCTTCTTCTCAGTGTCTCTGACATAGGGTTTCACTGTCCCGGGAAAGTCTCTGCTAACACCCTGCAGAGCGCTGTGCCCAATCTACAGAAACGTCTTGCGGTATCTCCTACAGGGAAAGTGCCAGGAGGGAATTGTCGAGCTTGTTCTCAGTGTCTCTGAGAATTGCTCTGATTATCTGTGTGACCTCTTTGCTAAGACTCTCCAGAGAGCCGTCCTCAAAACAAACACACATCTTGACATATCTCCCACATTGATCGCAGTGTCTCCAGGAACGGCATTCAAGGAGCCAGGAACTTTTCTCCCTACACTGTCCATTGAGTTGTCCTCAAAACCAATATACATCCTGCTATATCTCCCACATGGGAAGTGCCAGGAGGGAGAAGTGGCGATTATGTTTAGACTTTCTCGGAACTGCTTCAAATCAACTAGATATCTTTGTGCTGTAAATCTCCCAACAGCCAAACGCAAAAGCAGCAAACATCTCGCTGTATGTCCCACATCCAAAGTGCCAAGAGAGAGCTTGCTCTCCCTGTCTTTGAGTACTGTTTTCGCTGTCCCGGTTACCTCTTTGCTAACATTCTCTTCAGCGCTGCAGGGAAACCAGGAACCACGTGGAGAAGGCACCCACACTGAAAGTGCCTGGAGGGAACATTGGAGCTTCTTCTCAGTGTCTCTGACATAGGGTTTCACTGTCCCGGGAAAGTCTCTGCTAACACCCTGCAGAGCGCTGTGCCCAATCTACAGAAACGTCTTGCGGTATCTCCTACAGGGAAAGTGCCAGGAGGGAATTGTCGAGCTTGTTCTCAGTGTCTCTGAGAATTGCTCTGATTATCCCTGTGACCTCTTTGCTAAGACTCTCCAGAGAGCCGTCCTCAAAACAAACACACATCTTGACATATCTCCCACATTGATCGCAGTGTCTCCAGGAACGGCATTCAAGGAGCCAGGAACTTTTCTCCCTACACTGTCCATTGAGTTGTCCTCAAAACCAATATACATCCTGCTATATCTCCCACATGGAAAGTGCCAGGAGGGAGAAGTGGCGATTATGTTTAGACTTTCTCGGAACTGCTTCAAATCAACTAGATATCTTTGTGCTGTAAATCTCCCAACAGCCAAACGCAAAAGCAGCAAACATCTCGCTGTATGTCCCACATCCAAAGTGCCAAGAGAGAGCTTGCTCTCCCTGTCTTTGAGTACTGTTTTCGCTGTCCCGGTTACCTCTTTGCTAACATTCTCTTCAGCGCTGCAGGGAAACCAGGAACCACGTGGAGAAGGCACCCACACTGAAAGTGCCTGGAGGGAACATTGGGGCTTCTTCTCAGTGTCTCTGACATAGGGTTTCACTGTCCTGGGAAAGTCTCTGCTAACACCCTGCAGAGCGCTGTGCCCAATCTACAGAAACGTCTTGCGGTATCTCCTACAGGGAAAGTGCCAGGAGGGAATTGTCGAGCTTGTTCTCAGTGTCTCTGAGAATTGCTCTGATTATCCCTGTGACCTCTTTGCTAAGACTCTCCAGAGAGCCGTCCTCAAAACAAACACACATCTTGACATATCTCCCACATTGATCGCAGTGTCTCCAGGAACGGCATTCAAGGAGCCAGGAACTTTTCTCCCTACACTGTCCATTGAGTTGTCCTCAAAACCAATATACATCCTGCTATATCTCCCACATGGAAAGTGCCAGGAGGGAGAAGTGGCGATTATGTTTAGACTTTCTCGGAACTGCTTCAAATCAACTAGATATCTTTGTGCTGTAAATCTCCCAACAGCCAAACGCAAAAGCAGCAAACATCTCGCTTTATGTCCCACATCCAAAGTGCCAAGAGAGAGCTTGCTCTCCCTGTCTTTGAGTACTGTTTTCACTGTCCCGGTTACCTCTTTGCTAACATTCTCTTCAGCGCTGCAGGGAAACCAGGAACCACGTGGAGAAGGCACCCACACTGAAAGTGCCTGGAGGGAACATTGGAGCTTCTTCTCAGTGTCTCTGACATAGGGTTTCACTGTCCCGGGAAAGTCTCTGCTAACACCCTGCAGAGCGCTGTGCCCAATCTACAGAAACGTCTTGCGGTATCTCCTACAGGGAAAGTGCCAGGAGGGAATTGTCGAGCTTGTTCTCAGTGTCTCTGAGAATTGCTCTGATTATCTGTGTGACCTCTTTGCTAAGACTCTCCAGAGAGCCGTCCTCAAAACAAACACACATCTTGACATATCTCCCACATTGATCGCAGTGTCTCCAGGAACGGCATTCAAGGAGCCAGGAACTTTTCTCCCTACACTGTCCATTGAGTTGTCCTCAAAACCAATATACATCCTGCTATATCTCCCACATGGGAAGTGCCAGGAGGGAGAAGTGGCGATTATGTTTAGACTTTCTCGGAACTGCTTCAAATCAACTAGATATCTTTGTGCTGTAAATCTCCCAACAGCCAAACGCAAAAGCAGCAAACATCTCGCTGTATGTCCCACATCCAAAGTGCCAAGAGAGAGCTTGCTCTCCCTGTCTTTGAGTACTGTTTTCGCTGTCCCGGTTACCTCTTTGCTAACATTCTCTTCAGCGCTGCAGGGAAACCAGGAACCACGTGGAGAAGGCACCCACACTGAAAGTGCCTGGAGGGAACATTGGAGCTTCTTCTCAGTGTCTCTGACATAGGGTTTCACTGTCCCGGGAAAGTCTCTGCTAACACCCTGCAGAGCGCTGTGCCCAATCTACAGAAACGTCTTGCGGTATCTCCTACAGGGAAAGTGCCAGGAGGGAATTGTCGAGCTTGTTCTCAGTGTCTCTGAGAATTGCTCTGATTATCCCTGTGACCTCTTTGCTAAGACTCTCCAGAGAGCCGTCCTCAAAACCAACACACATCTTGACATATCTCCCACATTGATCGCAGTGTCTCCAGGAACGGCATTCAAGGAGCCAGGAACTTTTCTCCCTACACTGTCCATTGAGTTGTCCTCAAAACCAATATACATCCTGCTATATCTCCCACATGGAAAGTGCCAGGAGGGAGAAGTGGCGATTATGTTTAGACTTTCTCGGAACTGCTTCAAATCAACTAGATATCTTTGTGCTGTAAATCTCCCAACAGCCAAACGCAAAAGCAGCAAACATCTCGCTTTATGTCCCACATCCAAAGTGCCAAGAGAGAGCTTGCTCTCCCTGTCTTTGAGTACTGTTTGCACTGTCCCGGTTACCTCTTTGCTAACATTCTCTTCAGCGCTGCAGGGAAACCAGGAACCACGTGGAGAAGGCACCCACACTGAAAGTGCCTGGAGGGAACATTGGAGCTTCTTCTCAGTGTCTCTGACATAGGGTTTCACTGTCCCGGGAAAGTCTCTGCTAACACCCGGCAGAGCGCTGTGCCCAATCTACAGAAACGTCTTGCGGTATCTCCTACAGGGAAAGTGCCAGGAGGGAATTGTCGAGCTTGTTCTCAGTGTCTCTGAGAATTGCTCTGATTATCTGTGTGACCTCTTTGCTAAGACTCTCCAGAGAGCCGTCCTCAAAACAAACACACATCTTGACATATCTCCCACATTGATCGCAGTGTCTCCAGGAACGGCATTCAAGGAGCCAGGAACTTTTCTCCCTACACTGTCCATTGAGTTGTCCTCAAAACCAATATACATCCTGCTATATCTCCCACATGGAAAGTGCCAGGAGGGAGAAGTGGCGATTATGTTTAGACTTTCTCGGAACTGCTTCAAATCAACTAGATATCTTTGTGCTGTAAATCTCCCAACAGCCAAACGCAAAAGCAGCAAACATCTCGCTGTATGTCCCACATCCAAAGTGCCAAGAGAGAGCTTGCTCTCCCTGTCTTTGAGTACTGTTTTCGCTGTCCCGGTTACCTCTTTGCTAACATTCTCTTCAGCGCTGCAGGGAAACCAGGAACCACGTGGAGAAGGCACCCACACTGAAAGTGCCTGGAGGGAACATTGGGGCTTCTTCTCAGTGTCTCTGACATAGGGTTTCACTGTCCCGGGAAAGTCTCTGCTAACACCCTGCAGAGCGCTGTGCCCAATCTACAGAAACGTCTTGCGGTATCTCCTACAGGGAAAGTGCCAGGAGGGAATTGTCGAGCTTGTTCTCAGTGTCTCTGAGAATTGCTCTGATTATCCCTGTGACCTCTTTGCTAAGACTCTCCAGAGAGCCGTCCTCAAAACCAACACACATCTTGACATATCTCCCACATTGATCGCAGTGTCTCCAGGAACGGCATTCAAGGAGCCAGGAACTTTTCTCCCTACACTGTCCATTGAGTTGTCCTCAAAACCAATATACATCCTGCTATATCTCCCACATGGAAAGTGCCAGGAGGGAGAAGTGGCGATTATGTTTAGACTTTCTCGGAACTGCTTCAAATCAACTAGATATCTTTGTGCTGTAAATCTCCCAACAGCCAAACGCAAAAGCAGCAAACATCTCGCTGTATGTCCCACATCCAAAGTGCCAAGAGAGAGCTTGCTCTCCCTGTCTTTGAGTACTGTTTTCGCTGTGCCGGTTACCTCTTTGCTAACATTCTCTTCAGCGCTGCAGGGAAACCAGGAACCACGTGGAGAAGGCACCCACACTGAAAGTGCCTGGAGGGAACATTGGGGCTTCTTCTCAGTGTCTCTGACATAGGGTTTCACTGTTCCGGGAAAGTCTCTGCTAACACCCTGCAGAGCGCTGTGCCCAATCTACAGAAACGTCTTGCGGTATCTCCTACAGGGAAAGTGCCAGGAGGGAATTGTCGAGCTTGTTCTCAGTGTCTCTGAGAATTGCTCTGATTATCCCTGTGACCTCTTTGCTAAGACTCTCCAGAGAGCCGTCCTCAAAACCAACACACATCTTGACATATCTCCCACATTGATCGCAGTGTCTCCAGGAACGGCATTCAAGGAGCCAGGAACTTTTCTCCCTACACTGTCCATTGAGTTGTCCTCAAAACCAATATACATCCTGCTATATCTCCCACATGGAAAGTGCCAGGAGGGAGAAGTGGCGATTATGTTTAGACTTTCTCGGAACTGCTTCAAATCAACTAGATATCTTTGTGCTGTAAATCTCCCAACAGCCAAACGCAAAAGCAGCAAACATCTCGCTGTATGTCCCACATCCAAAGTGCCAAGAGAGAGCTTGCTCTCCCTGTCTTTGAGTACTGTTTTCGCTGTGCCGGTTACCTCTTTGCTAACATTCTCTTCAGCGCTGCAGGGAAACCAGGAACCACGTGGAGAAGGCACCCACACTGAAAGTGCCTGGAGGGAACATTGGGGCTTCTTCTCAGTGTCTCTGACATAGGGTTTCACTGTTCCGGGAAAGTCTCTGCTAACACCCTGCAGAGCGCTGTGCCCAATCTACAGAAACGTCTTGCGGTATCTCCTACAGGGAAAGTGCCAGGAGGGAATTGTCGAGCTTGTTCTCAGTGTCTCTGAGAATTGCTCTGATTATCCCTGTGACCTCTTTGCTAAGACTCTCCAGAGAGCCGTCCTCAAAACCAACACACATCTTGACATATCTCCCACATTGATCGCAGTGTCTCCAGGAACGGCATTCAAGGAGCCAGGAACTTTTCTCCCTACACTGTCCATTGAGTTGTCCTCAAAACCAATATACATCCTGCTATATCTCCCACATGGAAAGTGCCAGGAGGGAGAAGTGGCGATTATGTTTAGACTTTCTCGGAACTGCTTCAAATCAACTAGATATCTTTGTGCTGTAAATCTCCCAACAGCCAAACGCAAAAGCAGCAAACATCTCGCTGTATGTCCCACATCCAAAGTGCCAAGAGAGAGCTTGCTCTCCCTGTCTTTGAGTACTGTTTTCACTGTCCCGGTTACCTCTTTGCTAACATTCTCTTCAGCGCTGCAGGGAAACCAGGAACCACGTGGAGAAGGCACCCACACTGAAAGTGCCTGGAGGGAACATTGGGGCTTCTTCTCAGTGTCTCTGACATAGGGTTTCACTGTCCCGGGAAAGTCTCTGCTAACACCCTGCAGAGCGCTGTGCCCAATCTACAGAAACGTCTTGCGGTATCTCCTACAGGGAAAGTGCCAGGAGGGAATTGTCGAGCTTGTTCTCAGTGTCTCTGAGAATTGCTCTGATTATCCCTGTGACCTCTTTGCTAAGACTCTCCAGAGAGCCGTCCTCAAAACCAACACACATCTTGACATATCTCCCACATTGATCGCAGTGTCTCCAGGAACGGCATTCAAGGAGCCAGGAACTTTTCTCCCTACACTGTCCATTGAGTTGTCCTCAAAACCAATATACATCCTGCTATATCTCCCACATGGAAAGTGCCAGGAGGGAGAAGTGGCGATTATGTTTAGACTTTCTCGGAACTGCTTCAAATCAACTAGATATCTTTGTGCTGTAAATCTCCCAACAGCCAAACGCAAAAGCAGCAAACATCTCGCTGTATGTCCCACATCCAAAGTGCCAAGAGAGAGCTTGCTCTCCCTGTCTTTGAGTACTGTTTTCACTGTCCCGGTTACCTCTTTGCTAACATTCTCTTCAGCGCTGCAGGGAAACCAGGAACCACGTGGAGAAGGCACCCACACTGAAAGTGCCTGGAGGGAACATTGGGGCTTCTTCTCAGTGTCTCTGACATAGGGTTTCACTGTTCCGGGAAAGTCTCTGCTAACACCCTGCAGAGCGCTGTGCCCAATCTACAGAAACGTCTTGCGGTATCTCCTACAGGGAAAGTGCCAGGAGGGAATTGTCGAGCTTGTTCTCAGTGTCTCTGAGAATTGCTCTGATTATCCCTGTGACCTCTTTGCTAAGACTCTCCAGAGAGCCGTCCTCAAAACCAACACACATCTTGACATATCTCCCACATTGATCGCAGTGTCTCCAGGAACGGCATTCAAGGAGCCAGGAACTTTTCTCCCTACACTGTCCATTGAGTTGTCCTCAAAACCAATATACATCCTGCTATATCTCCCACATGGAAAGTGCCAGGAGGGAGAAGTGGCGATTATGTTTAGACTTTCTCGGAACTGCTTCAAATCAACTAGATATCTTTGTGCTGTAAATCTCCCAACAGCCAAACGCAAAAGCAGCAAACATCTCGCTGTATGTCCCACATCCAAAGTGCCAAGAGAGAGCTTGCTCTCCCTGTCTTTGAGTACTGTTTTCGCTGTCCCGGTTACCTCTTTGCTAACATTCTCTTCAGCGCTGCAGGGAAACCAGGAACCACGTGGAGAAGGCACCCACACTGAAAGTGCCTGGAGGGAACATTGGGGCTTCTTCTCAGTGTCTCTGACATAGGGTTTCACTGTCCCGGGAAAGTCTCTGCTAACACCCTGCAGAGCGCTGTGCCCAATCTACAGAAACGTCTTGCGGTATCTCCTACAGGGAAAGTGCCAGGAGGGAATTGTCGAGCTTGTTCTCAGTGTCTCTGAGAATTGCTCTGATTATCCCTGTGACCTCTTTGCTAAGACTCTCCAGAGAGCCGTCCTCAAAACCAACACACATCTTGACATATCTCCCACATTGATCGCAGTGTCTCCAGGAACGGCATTCAAGGAGCCAGGAACTTTTCTCCCTACACTGTCCATTGAGTTGTCCTCAAAACCAATATACATCCTGCTATATCTCCCACATGGAAAGTGCCAGGAGGGAGAAGTGGCGATTATGTTTAGACTTTCTCGGAACTGCTTCAAATCAACTAGATATCTTTGTGCTGTAAATCTCCCAACAGCCAAACGCAAAAGCAGCAAACATCTCGCTGTATGTCCCACATCCAAAGTGCCAAGAGAGAGCTTGCTCTCCCTGTCTTTGAGTACTGTTTTCACTGTCCCGGTTACCTCTTTGCTAACATTCTCTTCAGCGCTGCAGGGAAACCAGGAACCACGTGGAGAAGGCACCCACACTGAAAGTGCCTGGAGGGAACATTGGGGCTTCTTCTCAGTGTCTCTGACATAGGGTTTCACTGTCCCGGGAAAGTCTCTGCTAACACCCTGCAGAGCGCTGTGCCCAATCTACAGAAACGTCTTGCGGTATCTCCTACAGGGAAAGTGCCAGGAGGGAATTGTCGAGCTTGTTCTCAGTGTCTCTGAGAATTGCTCTGATTATCTGTGTGACCTCTTTGCTAAGACTCTCCAGAGAGCCGTCCTCAAAACAAACACACATCTTGACATATCTCCCACATTGATCGCAGTGTCTCCAGGAACGGCATTCAAGGAGCCAGGAACTTTTCTCCCTACACTGTCCATTGAGTTGTCCTCAAAACCAATATACATCCTGCTATATCTCCCACATGGAAAGTGCCAGGAGGGAGAAGTGGCGATTATGTTTAGACTTTCTCGGAACTGCTTCAAATCAACTAGATATCTTTGTGCTGTAAATCTCCCAACAGCCAAACGCAAAAGCAGCAAACATCTCGCTGTATGTCCCACATCCAAAGTGCCAAGAGAGAGCTTGCTCTCCCTGTCTTTGAGTACTGTTTTCGCTGTCCCGGTTACCTCTTTGCTAACATTCTCTTCAGCGCTGCAGGGAAACCAGGAACCACGTGGAGAAGGCACCCACACTGAAAGTGCCTGGAGGGAACATTGGGGCTTCTTCTCAGTGTCTCTGACATAGGGTTTCACTGTCCCGGGAAAGTCTCTGCTAACACCCTGCAGAGCGCTGTGCCCAATCTACAGAAACGTCTTGCGGTATCTCCTACAGGGAAAGTGCCAGGAGGGAATTGTCGAGCTTGTTCTCAGTGTCTCTGAGAATTGCTCTGATTATCCCTGTGACCTCTTTGCTAAGACTCTCCAGAGAGCCGTCCTCAAAACCAACACACATCTTGACATATCTCCCACATTGATCGCAGTGTCTCCAGGAACGGCATTCAAGGAGCCAGGAACTTTTCTCCCTACACTGTCCATTGAGTTGTCCTCAAAACCAATATACATCCTGCTATATCTCCCACATGGAAAGTGCCAGGAGGGAGAAGTGGCGATTATGTTTAGACTTTCTCGGAACTGCTTCAAATCAACTAGATATCTTTGTGCTGTAAATCTCCCAACAGCCAAACGCAAAAGCAGCAAACATCTCGCTGTATGTCCCACATCCAAAGTGCCAAGAGAGAGCTTGCTCTCCCTGTCTTTGAGTACTGTTTTCACTGTCCCGGTTACCTCTTTGCTAACATTCTCTTCAGCGCTGCAGGGAAACCAGGAACCACGTGGAGAAGGCACCCACACTGAAAGTGCCTGGAGGGAACATTGGGGCTTCTTCTCAGTGTCTCTGACATAGGGTTTCACTGTCCCGGGAAAGTCTCTGCTAACACCCTGCAGAGCGCTGTGCCCAATCTACAGAAACGTCTTGCGGTATCTCCTACAGGGAAAGTGCCAGGAGGGAATTGTCGAGCTTGTTCTCAGTGTCTCTGAGAATTGCTCTGATTATCTGTGTGACCTCTTTGCTAAGACTCTCCAGAGAGCCGTCCTCAAAACCAACACACATCTTGACATATCTCCCACATTGATCGCAGTGTCTCCAGGAACGGCATTCAAGGAGCCAGGAACTTTTCTCCCTACACTGTCCATTGAGTTGTCCTCAAAACCAATATACATCCTGCTATATCTCCCACATGGAAAGTGCCAGGAGGGAGAAGTGGCGATTATGTTTAGACTTTCTCGGAACTGCTTCAAATCAACTAGATATCTTTGTGCTGTAAATCTCCCAACAGCCAAACGCAAAAGCAGCAAACATCTCGCTGTATGTCCCACATCCAAAGTGCCAAGAGAGAGCTTGCTCTCCCTGTCTTTGAGTACTGTTTTCACTGTCCCGGTTACCTCTTTGCTAACATTCTCTTCAGCGCTGCAGGGAAACCAGGAACCACGTGGAGAAGGCACCCACACTGAAAGTGCCTGGAGGGAACATTGGGGCTTCTTCTCAGTGTCTCTGACATAGGGTTTCACTGTCCCGGGAAAGTCTCTGCTAACACCCTGCAGAGCGCTGTGCCCAATCTACAGAAACGTCTTGCGGTATCTCCTACAGGGAAAGTGCCAGGAGGGAATTGTCGAGCTTGTTCTCAGTGTCTCTGAGAATTGCTCTGATTATCCCTGTGACCTCTTTGCTAAGACTCTCCAGAGAGCCGTCCTCAAAACCAACACACATCTTGACATATCTCCCTCATTGATCGCAGTGTCTCCAGGAACGGCATTCAAGGAGCCAGGAACTTTTCTCCCTACACTGTCCATTGAGTTGTCCTCAAAACCAATATACATCCTGCTATATCTCCCACATGGAAAGTGCCAGGAGGGAGAAGTGGCGATTATGTTTAGACTTTCTCGGAACTGCTTCAAATCAACTAGATATCTTTGTGCTGTAAATCTCCCAACAGCCAAACGCAAAAGCAGCAAACATCTCGCTGTATGTCCCACATCCAAAGTGCCAAGAGAGAGCTTGCTCTCCCTGTCTTTGAGTACTGTTTGCACTGTCCCGGTTACCTCTTTGCTAACATTCTCTTCAGCGCTGCAGGGAAACCAGGAACCACGTGGAGAAGGCACCCACACTGAAAGTGCCTGGAGGGAACATTGGAGCTTCTTCTCAGTGTCTCTGACATAGGGTTTCACTGTCCCGGGAAAGTCTCTGCTAACACCCTGCAGAGCGCTGTGCCCAATCTACAGAAACGTCTTGCGGTATCTCCTACAGGGAAAGTGCCAGGAGGGAATTGTCGAGCTTGTTCTCAGTGTCTCTGAGAATTGCTCTGATTATCTGTGTGACCTCTTTGCTAAGACTCTCCAGAGAGCCGTCCTCAAAACAAACACACATCTTGACATATCTCCCACATTGATCGCAGTGTCTCCAGGAACGGCATTCAAGGAGCCAGGAACTTTTCTCCCTACACTGTCCATTGAGTTGTCCTCAAAACCAATATACATCCTGCTATATCTCCCACATGGAAAGTGCCAGGAGGGAGAAGTGGCGATTATGTTTAGACTTTCTCGGAACTGCTTCAAATCAACTAGATATCTTTGTGCTGTAAATCTCCCAACAGCCAAACGCAAAAGCAGCAAACATCTCGCTGTATGTCCCACATCCAAAGTGCCAAGAGAGAGCTTGCTCTCCCTGTGTTTGAGTACTGTTTTCGCTGTCCCGGTTACCTCTTTGCTAACATTCTCTTCAGCGCTGCAGGGAAACCAGGAACCACGTGGAGAAGGCACCCACACTGAAAGTGCCTGGAGGGAACATTGGAGCTTCTTCTCAGTGTCTCTGACATAGGGTTTCACTGTTCCGGGAAAGTCTCTGCTAACACCCTGCAGAGCGCTGTGCCCAATCTACAGAAACGTCTTGCGGTATCTCCTACAGGGAAAGTGCCAGGAGGGAATTGTCGAGCTTGTTCTCAGTGTCTCTGAGAATTGCTCTGATTATCCCTGTGACCTCTTTGCTAAGACTCTCCAGAGAGCCGTCCTCAAAACCAACACACATCTTGACATATCTCCCACATTGATTGCAGTGTCTCCAGGAACGGCATTCAAGGAGCCAGGAACTTTTCTCCCTACACTGTCCATTGAGTTGTCCTCAAAACCAATATACATCCTGCTATATCTCCCACATGGAAAGTGCCAGGAGGGAGAAGTGGCGATTATGTTTAGACTTTCTCGGAACTGCTTCAAATCAACTAGATATCTTTGTGCTGTAAATCTCCCAACAGCCAAACGCAAAAGCAGCAAACATCTCGCTGTATGTCCCACATCCAAAGTGCCAAGAGAGAGCTTGCTCTCCCTGTCTTTGAGTACTGTTTTCACTGTCCCGGTTACCTCTTTGCTAACATTCTCTTCAGCGCTGCAGGGAAACCAGGAACCACGTGGAGAAGGCACCCACACTGAAAGTGCCTGGAGGGAACATTGGGGCTTCTTCTCAGTGTCTCTGACATAGGGTTTCACTGTCCCGGGAAAGTCTCTGCTAACACCCTGCAGAGCGCTGTGCCCAATCTACAGAAACGTCTTGCGGTATCTCCTACAGGGAAAGTGCCAGGAGGGAATTGTCGAGCTTGTTCTCAGTGTCTCTGAGAATTGCTCTGATTATCCCTGTGACCTCTTTGCTAAGACTCTCCAGAGAGCCGTCCTCAAAACCAACACACATCTTGACATATCTCCCTCATTGATCGCAGTGTCTCCAGGAACGGCATTCAAGGAGCCAGGAACTTTTCTCCCTACACTCTCCATTGAGTTGTCCTCAAAACCAATATACATCCTGCTATATCTCCCACATGGAAAGTGCCAGGAGGGAGAAGTGGCGATTATGTTTAGACTTTCTCGGAACTGCTTCAAATCAACTAGATATCTTTGTGCTGTAAATCTCCCAACAGCCAAACGCAAAAGCAGCAAACATCTCGCTGTATGTCCCACATCCAAAGTGCCAAGAGAGAGCTTGCTCTCCCTGTCTTTGAGTACTGTTTGCACTGTCCCGGTTACCTCTTTGCTAACATTCTCTTCAGCGCTGCAGGGAAACCAGGAACCACGTGGAGAAGGCACCCACACTGAAAGTGCCTGGAGGGAACATTGGAGCTTCTTCTCAGTGTCTCTGACATAGGGTTTCACTGTCCCGGGAAAGTCTCTGCTAACACCCTGCAGAGCGCTGTGCCCAATCTACAGAAACGTCTTGCGGTATCTCCTACAGGGAAAGTGCCAGGAGGGAATTGTCGAGCTTGTTCTCAGTGTCTCTGAGAATTGCTCTGATTATCCCTGTGACCTCTTTGCTAAGACTCTCCAGAGAGCCGTCCTCAAAACAAACACACATCTTGACATATCTCCCACATTGATCGCAGTGTCTCCAGGAACGGCATTCAAGGAGCCAGGAACTTTTCTCCCTACACTGTCCATTGAGTTGTCCTCAAAACCAATATACATCCTGCTATATCTCCCACATGGAAAGTGCCAGGAGGGAGAAGTGGCGATTATGTTTAGACTTTCTCGGAACTGCTTCAAATCAACTAGATATCTTTGTGCTGTAAATCTCCCAACAGCCAAACGCAAAAGCAGCAAACATCTCGCTGTATGTCCCACATCCAAAGTGCCAAGAGAGAGCTTGCTCTCCCTGTCTTTGAGTACTGTTTTCGCTGTGCCGGTTACCTCTTTGCTAACATTCTCTTCAGCGCTGCAGGGAAACCAGGAACCACGTGGAGAAGGCACCCACACTGAAAGTGCCTGGAGGGAACATTGGGGCTTCTTCTCAGTGTCTCTGACATAGGGTTTCACTGTTCCGGGAAAGTCTCTGCTAACACCCTGCAGAGCGCTGTGCCCAATCTACAGAAACGTCTTGCGGTATCTCCTACAGGGAAAGTGCCAGGAGGGAATTGTCGAGCTTGTTCTCAGTGTCTCTGAGAATTGCTCTGATTATCCCTGTGACCTCTTTGCTAAGACTCTCCAGAGAGCCGTCCTCAAAACCAACACACATCTTGACATATCTCCCACATTGATCGCAGTGTCTCCAGGAACGGCATTCAAGGAGCCAGGAACTTTTCTCCCTACACTGTCCATTGAGTTGTCCTCAAAACCAATATACATCCTGCTATATCTCCCACATGGAAAGTGCCAGGAGGGAGAAGTGGCGATTATGTTTAGACTTTCTCGGAACTGCTTCAAATCAACTAGATATCTTTGTGCTGTAAATCTCCCAACAGCCAAACGCAAAAGCAGCAAACATCTCGCTGTATGTCCCACATCCAAAGTGCCAAGAGAGAGCTTGCTCTCCCTGTCTTTGAGTACTGTTTTCACTGTCCCGGTTACCTCTTTGCTAACATTCTCTTCAGCGCTGCAGGGAAACCAGGAACCACGTGGAGAAGGCACCCACACTGAAAGTGCCTGGAGGGAACATTGGGGCTTCTTCTCAGTGTCTCTGACATAGGGTTTCACTGTCCCGGGAAAGTCTCTGCTAACACCCTGCAGAGCGCTGTGCCCAATCTACAGAAACGTCTTGCGGTATCTCCTACAGGGAAAGTGCCAGGAGGGAATTGTCGAGCTTGTTCTCAGTGTCTCTGAGAATTGCTCTGATTATCCCTGTGACCTCTTTGCTAAGACTCTCCAGAGAGCCGTCCTCAAAACAAACACACATCTTGACATATCTCCCACATTGATCGCAGTGTCTCCAGGAACGGCATTCAAGGAGCCAGGAACTTTTCTCCCTACACTGTCCATTGAGTTGTCCTCAAAACCAATATACATCCTGCTATATCTCCCACATGGAAAGTGCCAGGAGGGAGAAGTGGCGATTATGTTTAGACTTTCTCGGAACTGCTTCAAATCAACGAGATATCTTTGTGCTGTAAATCTCCCAACAGCCAAACGCAAAAGCAGCAAACATCTCGCTGTATGTCCCACATCCAAAGTGCCAAGAGAGAGCTTGCTCTCCCTGTCTTTGAGTACTGTTTTCGCTGTGCCGGTTACCTCTTTGCTAACATTCTCTTCAGCGCTGCAGGGAAACCAGGAACCACGTGGAGAAGGCACCCACACTGAAAGTGCCTGGAGGGAACATTGGGGCTTCTTCTCAGTGTCTCTGACATAGGGTTTCACTGTTCCGGGAAAGTCTCTGCTAACACCCTGCAGAGCGCTGTGCCCAATCTACAGAAACGTCTTGCGGTATCTCCTACAGGGAAAGTGCCAGGAGGGAATTGTCGAGCTTGTTCTCAGTGTCTCTGAGAATTGCTCTGATTATCCCTGTGACCTCTTTGCTAAGACTCTCCAGAGAGCCGTCCTCAAAACCAACACACATCTTGACATATCTCCCACATTGATCGCAGTGTCTCCAGGAACGGCATTCAAGGAGCCAGGAACTTTTCTCCCTACACTGTCCATTGAGTTGTCCTCAAAACCAATATACATCCTGCTATATCTCCCACATGGAAAGTGCCAGGAGGGAGAAGTGGCGATTATGTTTAGACTTTCTCGGAACTGCTTCAAATCAACTAGATATCTTTGTGCTGTAAATCTCCCAACAGCCAAACGCAAAAGCAGCAAACATCTCGCTGTATGTCCCACATCCAAAGTGCCAAGAGAGAGCTTGCTCTCCCTGTCTTTGAGTACTGTTTTCACTGTCCCGGTTACCTCTTTGCTAACATTCTCTTCAGCGCTGCAGGGAAACCAGGAACCACGTGGAGAAGGCACCCACACTGAAAGTGCCTGGAGGGAACATTGGGGCTTCTTCTCAGTGTCTCTGACATAGGGTTTCACTGTCCCGGGAAAGTCTCTGCTAACACCCTGCAGAGCGCTGTGCCCAATCTACAGAAACGTCTTGCGGTATCTCCTACAGGGAAAGTGCCAGGAGGGAATTGTCGAGCTTGTTCTCAGTGTCTCTGAGAATTGCTCTGATTATCTGTGTGACCTCTTTGCTAAGACTCTCCAGAGAGCCGTCCTCAAAACCAACACACATCTTGACATATCTCCCACATTGATCGCAGTGTCTCCAGGAACGGCATTCAAGGAGCCAGGAACTTTTCTCCCTACACTGTCCATTGAGTTGTCCTCAAAACCAATATACATCCTGCTATATCTCCCACATGGAAAGTGCCAGGAGGGAGAAGTGGCGATTATGTTTAGACTTTCTCGGAACTGCTTCAAATCAACTAGATATCTTTGTGCTGTAAATCTCCCAACAGCCAAACGCAAAAGCAGCAAACATCTCGCTGTATGTCCCACATCCAAAGTGCCAAGAGAGAGCTTGCTCTCCCTGTCTTTGAGTACTGTTTTCGCTGTCCCGGTTACCTCTTTGCTAACATTCTCTTCAGCGCTGCAGGGAAACCAGGAACCACGTGGAGAAGGCACCCACACTGAAAGTGCCTGGAGGGAACATTGGGGCTTCTTCTCAGTGTCTCTGACATAGGGTTTCACTGTCCCGGGAAAGTCTCTGCTAACACCCTGCAGAGCGCTGTGCCCAATCTACAGAAACGTCTTGCGGTATCTCCTACAGGGAAAGTGCCAGGAGGGAACTGTCCATCTTGTTCTCAGTGTCTCTGAGAATTGCTCTGATTATCCCTGTGACCTCTTTGCTAAGACTCTCCAGAGAGCCGTCCTCAAAACCAACACACATCTTGACATATCTCCCACATTGATCGCAGTGTCTCCAGGAACGGCATTCAAGGAGCCAGGAACTTTTCTCCCTACACTCTCCATTGAGTTGTCCTCAAAACCAATATACATCCTGCTATATCTCCCACATGGAAAGTGCCAGGAGGGAGAAGTGGCGATTATGTTTAGACTTTCTCGGAACTGCTTCAAATCAACTAGATATCTTTGTGCTGTAAATCTCCCAACAGCCAAACGCAAAAGCAGCAAACATCTCGCTGTATGTCCCACATCCAAAGTGCCAAGAGAGAGCTTGCTCTCCCTGTCTTTGAGTACTGTTTTCACTGTCCCGGTTACCTCTTTGCTAACATTCTCTTCAGCGCTGCAGGGAAACCAGGAACCACGTGGAGAAGGCACCCACACTGAAAGTGCCTGGAGGGAACATTGGGGCTTCTTCTCAGTGTCTCTGACATAGGGTTTCACTGTCCCGGGAAAGTCTCTGCTAACACCCTGCAGAGCGCTGTGCCCAATCTACAGAAACGTCTTGCGGTATCTCCTACAGGGAAAGTGCCAGGAGGGAATTGTCGAGCTTGTTCTCAGTGTCTCTGAGAATTGCTCTGATTATCCCTGTGACCTCTTTGCTAAGACTCTCCAGAGAGCCGTCCTCAAAACCAACACACATCTTGACATATCTCCCACATTGATCGCAGTGTCTCCAGGAACGGCATTCAAGGAGCCAGGAACTTTTCTCCCTACACTGTCCATTGAGTTGTCCTCAAAACCAATATACATCCTGCTATATCTCCCACATGGAAAGTGCCAGGAGGGAGAAGTGGCGATTATGTTTAGACTTTCTCGGAACTGCTTCAAATCAACTAGATATCTTTGTGCTGTAAATCTCCCAACAGCCAAACGCAAAAGCAGCAAACATCTCGCTGTATGTCCCACATCCAAAGTGCCAAGAGAGAGCTTGCTCTCCCTGTCTTTGAGTACTGTTTTCACTGTCCCGGTTACCTCTTTGCTAACATTCTCTTCAGCGCTGCAGGGAAACCAGGAACCACGTGGAGAAGGCACCCACACTGAAAGTGCCTGGAGGGAACATTGGGGCTTCTTCTCAGTGTCTCTGACATAGGGTTTCACTGTCCCGGGAAAGTCTCTGCTAACACCCTGCAGAGCGCTGTGCCCAATCTACAGAAACGTCTTGCGGTATCTCCTACAGGGAAAGTGCCAGGAGGGAATTGTCGAGCTTGTTCTCAGTGTCTCTGAGAATTGCTCTGATTATCCCTGTGACCTCTTTGCTAAGACTCTCCAGAGAGCCGTCCTCAAAACCAACACACATCTTGACATATCTCCCTCATTGATCGCAGTGTCTCCAGGAACGGCATTCAAGGAGCCAGGAACTTTTCTCCCTACACTGTCCATTGAGTTGTCCTCAAAACCAATATACATCCTGCTATATCTCCCACATGGAAAGTGCCAGGAGGGAGAAGTGGCGATTATGTTTAGACTTTCTCGGAACTGCTTCAAATCAACTAGATATCTTTGTGCTGTAAATCTCCCAACAGCCAAACGCAAAAGCAGCAAACATCTCGCTGTATGTCCCACATCCAAAGTGCCAAGAGAGAGCTTGCTCTCCCTGTCTTTGAGTACTGTTTGCACTGTCCCGGTTACCTCTTTGCTAACATTCTCTTCAGCGCTGCAGGGAAACCAGGAACCACGTGGAGAAGGCACCCACACTGAAAGTGCCTGGAGGGAACATTGGGGCTTCTTCTCAGTGTCTCTGACATAGGGTTTCACTGTCCTGGGAAAGTCTCTGCTAACACCCTGCAGAGCGCTGTGCCCAATCTACAGAAACGTCTTGCGGTATCTCCTACAGGGAAAGTGCCAGGAGGGAATTGTCGAGCTTGTTCTCAGTGTCTCTGAGAATTGCTCTGATTATCCCTGTGACCTCTTTGCTAAGACTCTCCAGAGAGCCGTCCTCAAAACAAACACACATCTTGACATATCTCCCACATTGATCGCAGTGTCTCCAGGAACGGCATTCAAGGAGCCAGGAACTTTTCTCCCTACACTGTCCATTGAGTTGTCCTCAAAACCAATATACATCCTGCTATATCTCCCACATGGAAAGTGCCAGGAGGGAGAAGTGGCGATTATGTTTAGACTTTCTCGGAACTGCTTCAAATCAACTAGATATCTTTGTGCTGTAAATCTCCCAACAGCCAAACGCAAAAGCAGCAAACATCTCGCTGTATGTCCCACATCCAAAGTGCCAAGAGAGAGCTTGCTCTCCCTGTCTTTGAGTACTGTTTTCGCTGTCCCGGTTACCTCTTTGCTAACATTCTCTTCAGCGCTGCAGGGAAACCAGGAACCACGTGGAGAAGGCACCCACACTGAAAGTGCCTGGAGGGAACATTGGAGCTTCTTCTCAGTGTCTCTGACATAGGGTTTCACTGTCCCGGGAAAGTCTCTGCTAACACCCTGCAGAGCGCTGTGCCCAATCTACAGAAACGTCTTGCGGTATCTCCTACAGGGAAAGTGCCAGGAGGGAATTGTCGAGCTTGTTCTCAGTGTCTCTGAGAATTGCTCTGATTATCCCTGTGACCTCTTTGCTAAGACTCTCCAGAGAGCCGTCCTCAAAACCAACACACATCTTGACATATCTCCCACATTGATCGCAGTGTCTCCAGGAACGGCATTCAAGGAGCCAGGAACTTTTCTCCCTACACTGTCCATTGAGTTGTCCTCAAAACCAATATACATCCTGCTATATCTCCCACATGGAAAGTGCCAGGAGGGAGAAGTGGCGATTATGTTTAGACTTTCTCGGAACTGCTTCAAATCAACTAGATATCTTTGTGCTGTAAATCTCCCAACAGCCAAACGCAAAAGCAGCAAACATCTCGCTGTATGTCCCACATCCAAAGTGCCAAGAGAGAGCTTGCTCTCCCTGTGTTTGAGTACTGTTTTCGCTGTCCCGGTTACCTCTTTGCTAACATTCTCTTCAGCGCTGCAGGGAAACCAGGAACCACGTGGAGAAGGCACCCACACTGAAAGTGCCTGGAGGGAACATTGGAGCTTCTTCTCAGTGTCTCTGACATAGGGTTTCACTGTCCCGGGAAAGTCTCTGCTAACCCCCTGCAGAGCGCTGTGCCCAATCTACAGAAACGTCTTGCGGTATCTCCTACAGGGAAAGTGCCAGGAGGGAATTGTCGAGCTTGTTCTCAGTGTCTCTGAGAATTGCTCTGATTATCCCTGTGACCTCTTTGCTAAGACTCTCCAGAGAGCCGTCCTCAAAACAAACACACATCTTGACATATCTCCCACATTGATCGCAGTGTCTCCAGGAACGGCATTCAAGGAGCCAGGAACTTTTCTCCCTACACTCTCCATTGAGTTGTCCTCAAAACCAATATACATCCTGCTATATCTCCCACATGGAAAGTGCCAGGAGGGAGAAGTGGCGATTATGTTTAGACTTTCTCGGAACTGCTTCAAATCAACTAGATATCTTTGTGCTGTAAATCTCCCAACAGCCAAACGCAAAAGCAGCAAACATCTCGCTGTATGTCCCACATCCAAAGTGCCAAGAGAGAGCTTGCTCTCCCTGTCTTTGAGTACTGTTTGCACTGTCCCGGTTACCTCTTTGCTAACATTCTCTTCAGCGCTGCAGGGAAACCAGGAACCACGTGGAGAAGGCACCCACACTGAAAGTGCCTGGAGGGAACATTGGGGCTTCTTCTCAGTGTCTCTGACATAGGGTTTCACTGTCCCGGGAAAGTCTCTGCTAACACCCTGCAGAGCGCTGTGCCCAATCTACAGAAACGTCTTGCGGTATCTCCTACAGGGAAAGTGCCAGGAGGGAATTGTCGAGCTTGTTCTCAGTGTCTCTGAGAATTGCTCTGATTATCTGTGTGACCTCTTTGCTAAGACTCTCCAGAGAGCCGTCCTCAAAACAAACACACATCTTGACATATCTCCCACATTGATCGCAGTGTCTCCAGGAACGGCATTCAAGGAGCCAGGAACTTTTCTCCCTACACTGTCCATTGAGTTGTCCTCAAAACCAATATACATCCTGCTATATCTCCCACATGGAAAGTGCCAGGAGGGAGAAGTGGCGATTATGTTTAGACTTTCTCGGAACTGCTTCAAATCAACTAGATATCTTTGTGCTGTAAATCTCCCAACAGCCAAACGCAAAAGCAGCAAACATCTCGCTGTATGTCCCACATCCAAAGTGCCAAGAGAGAGCTTGCTCTCCCTGTCTTTGAGTACTGTTTTCGCTGTCCCGGTTACCTCTTTGCTAACATTCTCTTCAGCGCTGCAGGGAAACCAGGAACCACGTGGAGAAGGCACCCACACTGAAAGTGCCTGGAGGGAACATTGGAGCTTCTTCTCAGTGTCTCTGACATAGGGTTTCACTGTTCCGGGAAAGTCTCTGCTAACACCCTGCAGAGCGCTGTGCCCAATCTACAGAAACGTCTTGCGGTATCTCCTACAGGGAAAGTGCCAGGAGGGAATTGTCGAGCTTGTTCTCAGTGTCTCTGAGAATTGCTCTGATTATCCCTGTGACCTCTTTGCTAAGACTCTCCAGAGAGCCGTCCTCAAAACAAACACACATCTTGACATATCTCCCACATTGATCGCAGTGTCTCCAGGAACGGCATTCAAGGAGCCAGGAACTTTTCTCCCTACACTGTCCATTGAGTTGTCCTCAAAACCAATATACATCCTGCTATATCTCCCACATGGAAAGTGCCAGGAGGGAGAAGTGGCGATTATGTTTAGACTTTCTCGGAACTGCTTCAAATCAACTAGATATCTTTGTGCTGTAAATCTCCCAACAGCCAAACGCAAAAGCAGCAAACATCTCGCTGTATGTCCCACATCCAAAGTGCCAAGAGAGAGCTTGCTCTCCCTGTCTTTGAGTACTGTTTTCACTGTCCCGGTTACCTCTTTGCTAACATTCTCTTCAGCGCTGCAGGGAAACCAGGAACCACGTGGAGAAGGCACCCACACTGAAAGTGCCTGGAGGGAACATTGGAGCTTCTTCTCAGTGTCTCTGACATAGGGTTTCACTGTCCCGGGAAAGTCTCTGCTAACACCCTGCAGAGCGCTGTGCCCAATCTACAGAAACGTCTTGCGGTATCTCCTACAGGGAAAGTGCCAGGAGGGAATTGTCGAGCTTGTTCTCAGTGTCTCTGAGAATTGCTCTGATTATCCCTGTGACCTCTTTGCTAAGACTCTCCAGAGAGCCGTCCTCAAAACAAACACACATCTTGACATATTTCCCTCATTGATCGCAGTGTCTCCAGGAACGGCATTCAAGGAGCCAGGAACTTTTCTCCCTACACTGTCCATTGAGTTGTCCTCAAAACCAATATACATCCTGCTATATCTCCCACATGGAAAGTGCCAGGAGGGAGAAGTGGCGATTATGTTTAGACTTTCTCGGAACTGCTTCAAATCAACTAGATATCTTTGTGCTGTAAATCTCCCAACAGCCAAACGCAAAAGCAGCAAACATCTCGCTGTATGTCCCACATCCAAAGTGCCAAGAGAGAGCTTGCTCTCCCTGTCTTTGAGTACTGTTTTCACTGTCCCGGTTACCTCTTTGCTAACATTCTCTTCAGCGCTGCAGGGAAACCAGGAACCACGTGGAGAAGGCACCCACACTGAAAGTGCCTGGAGGGAACATTGGGGCTTCTTCTCAGTGTCTCTGACATAGGGTTTCACTGTCCCGGGAAAGTCTCTGCTAACACCCTGCAGAGCGCTGTGCCCAATCTACAGAAACGTCTTGCGGTATCTCCTACAGGGAAAGTGCCAGGAGGGAATTGTCGAGCTTGTTCTCAGTGTCTCTGAGAATTGCTCTGATTATCCCTGTGACCTCTTTGCTAAGACTCTCCAGAGAGCCGTCCTCAAAACCAACACACATCTTGACATATCTCCCACATTGATCGCAGTGTCTCCAGGAACGGCATTCAAGGAGCCAGGAACTTTTCTCCCTACACTGTCCATTGAGTTGTCCTCAAAACCAATATACATCCTGCTATATCTCCCACATGGAAAGTGCCAGGAGGGAGAAGTGGCGATTATGTTTAGACTTTCTCGGAACTGCTTCAAATCAACTAGATATCTTTGTGCTGTAAATCTCCCAACAGCCAAACGCAAAAGCAGCAAACATCTCGCTGTATGTCCCACATCCAAAGTGCCAAGAGAGAGCTTGCTCTCCCTGTCTTTGAGTACTGTTTTCACTGTCCCGGTTACCTCTTTGCTAACATTCTCTTCAGCGCTGCAGGGAAACCAGGAACCACGTGGAGAAGGCACCCACACTGAAAGTGCCTGGAGGGAACATTGGGGCTTCTTCTCAGTGTCTCTGACATAGGGTTTCACTGTCCCGGGAAAGTCTCTGCTAACACCCTGCAGAGCGCTGTGCCCAATCTACAGAAACGTCTTGCGGTATCTCCTACAGGGAAAGTGCCAGGAGGGAATTGTCGAGCTTGTTCTCAGTGTCTCTGAGAATTGCTCTGATTATCCCTGTGACCTCTTTGCTAAGACTCTCCAGAGAGCCGTCCTCAAAACCAACACACATCTTGACATATCTCCCACATTGATCGCAGTGTCTCCAGGAACGGCATTCAAGGAGCCAGGAACTTTTCTCCCTACACTGTCCATTGAGTTGTCCTCAAAACCAATATACATCCTGCTATATCTCCCACATGGAAAGTGCCAGGAGGGAGAAGTGGCGATTATGTTTAGACTTTCTCGGAACTGCTTCAAATCAACTAGATATCTTTGTGCTGTAAATCTCCCAACAGCCAAACGCAAAAGCAGCAAACATCTCGCTGTATGTCCCACATCCAAAGTGCCAAGAGAGAGCTTGCTCTCCCTGTCTTTGAGTACTGTTTGCACTGTCCCGGTTACCTCTTTGCTAACATTCTCTTCAGCGCTGCAGGGAAACCAGGAACCACGTGGAGAAGGCACCCACACTGAAAGTGCCTGGAGGGAACATTGGGGCTTCTTCTCAGTGTCTCTGACATAGGGTTTCACTGTCCCGGGAAAGTCTCTGCTAACCCCCTGCAGAGCGCTGTGCCCAATCTACAGAAACGTCTTGCGGTATCTCCTACAGGGAAAGTGCCAGGAGGGAATTGTCGAGCTTGTTCTCAGTGTCTCTGAGAATTGCTCTGATTATCCCTGTGACCTCTTTGCTAAGACTCTCCAGAGAGCCGTCCTCAAAACCAACACACATCTTGACATATCTCCCTCATTGATCGCAGTGTCTCCAGGAACGGCATTCAAGGAGCCAGGAACTTTTCTCCCTACACTGTCCATTGAGTTGTCCTCAAAACCAATATACATCCTGCTATATCTCCCACATGGAAAGTGCCAGGAGGGAGAAGTGGCGATTATGTTTAGACTTTCTCGGAACTGCTTCAAATCAACTAGATATCTTTGTGCTGTAAATCTCCCAACAGCCAAACGCAAAAGCAGCAAACATCTCGCTGTATGTCCCACATCCAAAGTGCCAAGAGAGAGCTTGCTCTCCCTGTCTTTGAGTACTGTTTGCACTGTCCCGGTTACCTCTTTGCTAACATTCTCTTCAGCGCTGCAGGGAAACCAGGAACCACGTGGAGAAGGCACCCACACTGAAAGTGCCTGGAGGGAACATTGGGGCTTCTTCTCAGTGTCTCTGACATAGGGTTTCACTGTCCTGGGAAAGTCTCTGCTAACACCCTGCAGAGCGCTGTGCCCAATCTACAGAAACGTCTTGCGGTATCTCCTACAGGGAAAGTGCCAGGAGGGAATTGTCGAGCTTGTTCTCAGTGTCTCTGAGAATTGCTCTGATTATCCCTGTGACCTCTTTGCTAAGACTCTCCAGAGAGCCGTCCTCAAAACCAACACACATCTTGACATATCTCCCACATTGATCGCAGTGTCTCCAGGAACGGCATTCAAGGAGCCAGGAACTTTTCTCCCTACACTGTCCATTGAGTTGTCCTCAAAACCAATATACATCCTGCTATATCTCCCACATGGAAAGTGCCAGGAGGGAGAAGTGGCGATTATGTTTAGACTTTCTCGGAACTGCTTCAAATCAACTAGATATCTTTGTGCTGTAAATCTCCCAACAGCCAAACGCAAAAGCAGCAAACATCTCGCTGTATGTCCCACATCCAAAGTGCCAAGAGAGAGCTTGCTCTCCCTGTCTTTGAGTACTGTTTGCACTGTCCCGGTTACCTCTTTGCTAACATTCTCTTCAGCGCTGCAGGGAAACCAGGAACCACGTGGAGAAGGCACCCACACTGAAAGTGCCTGGAGGGAACATTGGAGCTTCTTCTCAGTGTCTCTGACATAGGGTTTCACTGTCCCGGGAAAGTCTCTGCTAACACCCTGCAGAGCGCTGTGCCCAATCTACAGAAACGTCTTGCGGTATCTCCTACAGGGAAAGTGCCAGGAGGGAATTGTCGAGCTTGTTCTCAGTGTCTCTGAGAATTGCTCTGATTATCTGTGTGACCTCTTTGCTAAGACTCTCCAGAGAGCCGTCCTCAAAACAAACACACATCTTGACATATCTCCCACATTGATCGCAGTGTCTCCAGGAACGGCATTCAAGGAGCCAGGAACTTTTGTCCCTACACTCTCCATTGAGTTGTCCTCAAAACCAATATACATCCTGCTATATCTCCCACATGGAAAGTGCCAGGAGGGAGAAGTGGCGATTATGTTTAGACTTTCTCGGAACTGCTTCAAATCAACTAGATATCTTTGTGCTGTAAATCTCCCAACAGCCAAACGCAAAAGCAGCAAACATCTCGCTGTATGTCCCACATCCAAAGTGCCAAGAGAGAGCTTGCTCTCCCTGTCTTTGAGTACTGTTTGCACTGTCCCGGTTACCTCTTTGCTAACATTCTCTTCAGCGCTGCAGGGAAACCAGGAACCACGTGGAGAAGGCACCCACACTGAAAGTGCCTGGAGGGAACATTGGGGCTTCTTCTCAGTGTCTCTGACATAGGGTTTCACTGTCCTGGGAAAGTCTCTGCTAACACCCTGCAGAGCGCTGTGCCCAATCTACAGAAACGTCTTGCGGTATCTCCTACAGGGAAAGTGCCAGGAGGGAATTGTCGAGCTTGTTCTCAGTGTCTCTGAGAATTGCTCTGATTATCCCTGTGACCTCTTTGCTAAGACTCTCCAGAGAGCCGTCCTCAAAACCAACACACATCTTGACATATCTCCCACATTGATCGCAGTGTCTCCAGGAACGGCATTCAAGGAGCCAGGAACTTTTCTCCCTACACTGTCCATTGAGTTGTCCTCAAAACCAATATACATCCTGCTATATCTCCCACATGGAAAGTGCCAGGAGGGAGAAGTGGCGATTATGTTTAGACTTTCTCGGAACTGCTTCAAATCAACTAGATATCTTTGTGCTGTAAATCTCCCAACAGCCAAACGCAAAAGCAGCAAACATCTCGCTGTATGTCCCACATCCAAAGTGCCAAGAGAGAGCTTGCTCTCCCTGTCTTTGAGTACTGTTTGCACTGTCCCGGTTACCTCTTTGCTAACATTCTCTTCAGCGCTGCAGGGAAACCAGGAACCACGTGGAGAAGGCACCCACACTGAAAGTGCCTGGAGGGAACATTGGGGCTTCTTCTCAGTGTCTCTGACATAGGGTTTCACTGTCCCGGGAAAGTCTCTGCTAACCCCCTGCAGAGCGCTGTGCCCAATCTACAGAAACGTCTTGCGGTATCTCCTACAGGGAAAGTGCCAGGAGGGAATTGTCGAGCTTGTTCTCAGTGTCTCTGAGAATTGCTCTGATTATCCCTGTGACCTCTTTGCTAAGACTCTCCAGAGAGCCGTCCTCAAAACCAACACACATCTTGACATATCTCCCTCATTGATCGCAGTGTCTCCAGGAACGGCATTCAAGGAGCCAGGAACTTTTCTCCCTACACTGTCCATTGAGTTGTCCTCAAAACCAATATACATCCTGCTATATCTCCCACATGGAAAGTGCCAGGAGGGAGAAGTGGCGATTATGTTTAGACTTTCTCGGAACTGCTTCAAATCAACTAGATATCTTTGTGCTGTAAATCTCCCAACAGCCAAACGCAAAAGCAGCAAACATCTCGCTGTATGTCCCACATCCAAAGTGCCAAGAGAGAGCTTGCTCTCCCTGTCTTTGAGTACTGTTTGCACTGTCCCGGTTACCTCTTTGCTAACATTCTCTTCAGCGCTGCAGGGAAACCAGGAACCACGTGGAGAAGGCACCCACACTGAAAGTGCCTGGAGGGAACATTGGGGCTTCTTCTCAGTGTCTCTGACATAGGGTTTCACTGTCCTGGGAAAGTCTCTGCTAACACCCTGCAGAGCGCTGTGCCCAATGTACAGAAACGTCTTGCGGTATCTCCTACAGGGAAAGTGCCAGGAGGGAATTGTCGAGCTTGTTCTCAGTGTCTCTGAGAATTGCTCTGATTATCCCTGTGACCTCTTTGCTAAGACTCTCCAGAGAGCCGTCCTCAAAACAAACACACATCTTGACATATCTCCCACATTGATCGCAGTGTCTCCAGGAGCGGCATTCAAGGAGCCAGGAACTTTTCTCCCTACACTGTCCATTGAGTTGTCCTCAAAACCAATATACATCCTGCTATATCTCCCACATGGAAAGTGCCAGGAGGGAGAAGTGGCGATTATGTTTAGACTTTCTCGGAACTGCTTCAAATCAACTAGATATCTTTGTGCTGTAAATCTCCCAACAGCCAAACGCAAAAGCAGCAAACATCTCGCTGTATGTCCCACATCCAAAGTGCCAAGAGAGAGCTTGCTCTCCCTGTCTTTGAGTACTGTTTTCGCTGTCCCGGTTACCTCTTTGCTAACATTCTCTTCAGCGCTGCAGGGAAACCAGGAACCACGTGGAGAAGGCACCCACACTGAAAGTGCCTGGAGGGAACATTGGAGCTTCTTCTCAGTGTCTCTGACATAGGGTTTCACTGTCCCGGGAAAGTCTCTGCTAACACCCTGCAGAGCGCTGTGCCCAATCTACAGAAACGTCTTGCGGTATCTCCTACAGGGAAAGTGCCAGGAGGGAATTGTCGAGCTTGTTCTCAGTGTCTCTGAGAATTGCTCTGATTATCCCTGTGACCTCTTTGCTAAGACTCTCCAGAGAGCCGTCCTCAAAACCAACACACATCTTGACATATCTCCCACATTGATCGCAGTGTCTCCAGGAACGGCATTCAAGGAGCCAGGAACTTTTCTCCCTACACTGTCCATTGAGTTGTCCTCAAAACCAATATACATCCTGCTATATCTCCCACATGGAAAGTGCCAGGAGGGAGAAGTGGCGATTATGTTTAGACTTTCTCGGAACTGCTTCAAATCAACTAGATATCTTTGTGCTGTAAATCTCCCAACAGCCAAACGCAAAAGCAGCAAACATCTCGCTGTATGTCCCACATCCAAAGTGCCAAGAGAGAGCTTGCTCTCCCTGTCTTTGAGTACTGTTTGCACTGTCCCGGTTACCTCTTTGCTAACATTCTCTTCAGCGCTGCAGGGAAACCAGGAACCACGTGGAGAAGGCACCCACACTGAAAGTGCCTGGAGGGAACATTGGGGCTTCTTCTCAGTGTCTCTGACATAGGGTTTCACTGTCCCGGGAAAGTCTCTGCTAACCCCCTGCAGAGCGCTGTGCCCAATCTACAGAAACGTCTTGCGGTATCTCCTACAGGGAAAGTGCCAGGAGGGAATTGTCGAGCTTGTTCTCAGTGTCTCTGAGAATTGCTCTGATTATCCCTGTGACCTCTTTGCTAAGACTCTCCAGAGAGCCGTCCTCAAAACCAACACACATCTTGACATATCTCCCACATTGATCGCAGTGTCTCCAGGAACGGCATTCAAGGAGCCAGGAACTTTTCTCCCTACACTGTCCATTGAGTTGTCCTCAAAACCAATATACATCCTGCTATATCTCCCACATGGAAAGTGCCAGGAGGGAGAAGTGGCGATTATGTTTAGACTTTCTCGGAACTGCTTCAAATCAACTAGATATCTTTGTGCTGTAAATCTCCCAACAGCCAAACGCAAAAGCAGCAAACATCTCGCTGTATGTCCCACATCCAAAGTGCCAAGAGAGAGCTTGCTCTCCCTGTCTTTGAGTACTGTTTGCACTGTCCCGGTTACCTCTTTGCTAACATTCTCTTCAGCGCTGCAGGGAAACCAGGAACCACGTGGAGAAGGCACCCACACTGAAAGTGCCTGGAGGGAACATTGGGGCTTCTTCTCAGTGTCTCTGACATAGGGTTTCACTGTCCTGGGAAAGTCTCTGCTAACACCCTGCAGAGCGCTGTGCCCAATGTACAGAAACGTCTTGCGGTATCTCCTACAGGGAAAGTGCCAGGAGGGAATTGTCGAGCTTGTTCTCAGTGTCTCTGAGAATTGCTCTGATTATCCCTGTGACCTCTTTGCTAAGACTCTCCAGAGAGCCGTCCTCAAAACAAACACACATCTTGACATATCTCCCACATTGATCGCAGTGTCTCCAGGAACGGCATTCAAGGAGCCAGGAACTTTTCTCCCTACACTGTCCATTGAGTTGTCCTCAAAACCAATATACATCCTGCTATATCTCCCACATGGAAAGTGCCAGGAGGGAGAAGTGGCGATTATGTTTAGACTTTCTCGGAACTGCTTCAAATCAACTAGATATCTTTGTGCTGTAAATCTCCCAACAGCCAAACGCAAAAGCAGCAAACATCTCGCTGTATGTCCCACATCCAAAGTGCCAAGAGAGAGCTTGCTCTCCCTGTCTTTGAGTACTGTTTTCGCTGTCCCGGTTACCTCTTTGCTAACATTCTCTTCAGCGCTGCAGGGAAACCAGGAACCACGTGGAGAAGGCACCCACACTGAAAGTGCCTGGAGGGAACATTGGAGCTTCTTCTCAGTGTCTCTGACATAGGGTTTCACTGTCCCGGGAAAGTCTCTGCTAACACCCTGCAGAGCGCTGTGCCCAATCTACAGAAACGTCTTGCGGTATCTCCTACAGGGAAAGTGCCAGGAGGGAATTGTCGAGCTTGTTCTCAGTGTCTCTGAGAATTGCTCTGATTATCCCTGTGACCTCTTTGCTAAGACTCTCCAGAGAGCCGTCCTCAAAACCAACACACATCTTGACATATCTCCCACATTGATCGCAGTGTCTCCAGGAACGGCATTCAAGGAGCCAGGAACTTTTCTCCCTACACTGTCCATTGAGTTGTCCTCAAAACCAATATACATCCTGCTATATCTCCCACATGGAAAGTGCCAGGAGGGAGAAGTGGCGATTATGTTTAGACTTTCTCGGAACTGCTTCAAATCAACTAGATATCTTTGTGCTGTAAATCTCCCAACAGCCAAACGCAAAAGCAGCAAACATCTCGCTGTATGTCCCACATCCAAAGTGCCAAGAGAGAGCTTGCTCTCCCTGTCTTTGAGTACTGTTTGCACTGTCCCGGTTACCTCTTTGCTAACATTCTCTTCAGCGCTGCAGGGAAACCAGGAACCACGTGGAGAAGGCACCCACACTGAAAGTGCCTGGAGGGAACATTGGAGCTTCTTCTCAGTGTCTCTGACATAGGGTTTCACTGTCCCGGGAAAGTCTCTGCTAACACCCTGCAGAGCGCTGTGCCCAATCTACAGAAACGTCTTGCGGTATCTCCTACAGGGAAAGTGCCAGGAGGGAATTGTCGAGCTTGTTCTCAGTGTCTCTGAGAATTGCTCTGATTATCTGTGTGACCTCTTTGCTAAGACTCTCCAGAGAGCCGTCCTCAAAACAAACACACATCTTGACATATCTCCCACATTGATCGCAGTGTCTCCAGGAACGGCATTCAAGGAGCCAGGAACTTTTGTCCCTACACTCTCCATTGAGTTGTCCTCAAAACCAATATACATCCTGCTATATCTCCCACATGGAAAGTGCCAGGAGGCAGAAGTGGCGATTATGTTTAGACTTTCTCGGAACTGCTTCAAATCAACTAGATATCTTTGTGCTGTAAATCTCCCAACAGCCAAACGCAAAAGCAGCAAACATCTCGCTGTATGTCCCACATCCAAAGTGCCAAGAGAGAGCTTGCTCTCCCTGTCTTTGAGTACTGTTTGCACTGTCCCGGTTACCTCTTTGCTAACATTCTCTTCAGCGCTGCAGGGAAACCAGGAACCACGTGGAGAAGGCACCCACACTGAAAGTGCCTGGAGGGAACATTGGGGCTTCTTCTCAGTGTCTCTGACATAGGGTTTCACTGTCCTGGGAAAGTCTCTGCTAACACCCTGCAGAGCGCTGTGCCCAATCTACAGAAACGTCTTGCGGTATCTCCTACAGGGAAAGTGCCAGGAGGGAATTGTCGAGCTTGTTCTCAGTGTCTCTGAGAATTGCTCTGATTATCCCTGTGACCTCTTTGCTAAGACTCTCCAGAGAGCCGTCCTCAAAACAAACACACATCTTGACATATCTCCCACATTGATCGCAGTGTCTCCAGGAACGGCATTCAAGGAGCCAGGAACTTTTCTCCCTACACTGTCCATTGAGTTGTCCTCAAAACCAATATACATCCTGCTATATCTCCCACATGGAAAGTGCCAGGAGGGAGAAGTGGCGATTATGTTTAGACTTTCTCGGAACTGCTTCAAATCAACTAGATATCTTTGTGCTGTAAATCTCCCAACAGCCAAACGCAAAAGCAGCAAACATCTCGCTGTATGTCCCACATCCAAAGTGCCAAGAGAGAGCTTGCTCTCCCTGTCTTTGAGTACTGTTTGCACTGTCCCGGTTACCTCTTTGCTAACATTCTCTTCAGCGCTGCAGGGAAACCAGGAACCACGTGGAGAAGGCACCCACACTGAAAGTGCCTGGAGGGAACATTGGGGCTTCTTCTCAGTGTCTCTGACATAGGGTTTCACTGTCCCGGGAAAGTCTCTGCTAACCCCCTGCAGAGCGCTGTGCCCAATCTACAGAAACGTCTTGCGGTATCTCCTACAGGGAAAGTGCCAGGAGGGAATTGTCGAGCTTGTTCTCAGTGTCTCTGAGAATTGCTCTGATTATCCCTGTGACCTCTTTGCTAAGACTCTCCAGAGAGCCGTCCTCAAAACCAACACACATCTTGACATATCTCCCTCATTGATCGCAGTGTCTCCAGGAACGGCATTCAAGGAGCCAGGAACTTTTCTCCCTACACTGTCCATTGAGTTGTCCTCAAAACCAATATACATCCTGCTATATCTCCCACATGGAAAGTGCCAGGAGGGAGAAGTGGCGATTATGTTTAGACTTTCTCGGAACTGCTTCAAATCAACTAGATATCTTTGTGCTGTAAATCTCCCAACAGCCAAACGCAAAAGCAGCAAACATCTCGCTGTATGTCCCACATCCAAAGTGCCAAGAGAGAGCTTGCTCTCCCTGTCTTTGAGTACTGTTTGCACTGTCCCGGTTACCTCTTTGCTAACATTCTCTTCAGCGCTGCAGGGAAACCAGGAACCACGTGGAGAAGGCACCCACACTGAAAGTGCCTGGAGGGAACATTGGGGCTTCTTCTCAGTGTCTCTGACATAGGGTTTCACTGTCCTGGGAAAGTCTCTGCTAACACCCTGCAGAGCGCTGTGCCCAATGTACAGAAACGTCTTGCGGTATCTCCTACAGGGAAAGTGCCAGGAGGGAATTGTCGAGCTTGTTCTCAGTGTCTCTGAGAATTGCTCTGATTATCCCTGTGACCTCTTTGCTAAGACTCTCCAGAGAGCCGTCCTCAAAACAAACACACATCTTGACATATCTCCCACATTGATCGCAGTGTCTCCAGGAACGGCATTCAAGGAGCCAGGAACTTTTCTCCCTACACTGTCCATTGAGTTGTCCTCAAAACCAATATACATCCTGCTATATCTCCCACATGGAAAGTGCCAGGAGGGAGAAGTGGCGATTATGTTTAGACTTTCTCGGAACTGCTTCAAATCAACTAGATATCTTTGTGCTGTAAATCTCCCAACAGCCAAACGCAAAAGCAGCAAACATCTCGCTGTATGTCCCACATCCAAAGTGCCAAGAGAGAGCTTGCTCTCCCTGTCTTTGAGTACTGTTTTCGCTGTCCCGGTTACCTCTTTGCTAACATTCTCTTCAGCGCTGCAGGGAAACCAGGAACCACGTGGAGAAGGCACCCACACTGAAAGTGCCTGGAGGGAACATTGGAGCTTCTTCTCAGTGTCTCTGACATAGGGTTTCACTGTCCCGGGAAAGTCTCTGCTAACACCCTGCAGAGCGCTGTGCCCAATCTACAGAAACGTCTTGCGGTATCTCCTACAGGGAAAGTGCCAGGAGGGAATTGTCGAGCTTGTTCTCAGTGTCTCTGAGAATTGCTCTGATTATCCCTGTGACCTCTTTGCTAAGACTCTCCAGAGAGCCGTCCTCAAAACAAACACACATCTTGACATATCTCCCACATTGATCGCAGTGTCTCCAGGAACGGCATTCAAGGAGCCAGGAACTTTTGTCCCTACACTCTCCATTGAGTTGTCCTCAAAACCAATATACATCCTGCTATATCTCCCACATGGAAAGTGCCAGGAGGCAGAAGTGGCGATTATGTTTAGACTTTCTCGGAACTGCTTCAAATCAACTAGATATCTTTGTGCTGTAAATCTCCCAACAGCCAAACGCAAAAGCAGCAAACATCTCGCTGTATGTCCCACATCCAAAGTGCCAAGAGAGAGCTTGCTCTCCCTGTCTTTGAGTACTGTTTGCACTGTCCCGGTTACCTCTTTGCTAACATTCTCTTCAGCGCTGCAGGGAAACCAGGAACCACGTGGAGAAGGCACCCACACTGAAAGTGCCTGGAGGGAACATTGGGGCTTCTTCTCAGTGTCTCTGACATAGGGTTTCACTGTCCTGGGAAAGTCTCTGCTAACACCCTGCAGAGTGCTGTGCCCAATCTACAGAAACGTCTTGCGGTATCTCCTACAGGGAAAGTGCCAGGAGGGAATTGTCGAGCTTGTTCTCAGTGTCTCTGAGAATTGCTCTGATTATCCCTGTGACCTCTTTGCTAAGACTCTCCAGAGAGCCGTCCTCAAAACAAACACACATCTTGACATATCTCCCACATTGATCGCAGTGTCTCCAGGAACGGCATTCAAGGAGCCAGGAACTTTTCTCCCTACACTGTCCATTGAGTTGTCCTCAAAACCAATATACATCCTGCTATATCTCCCACATGGAAAGTGCCAGGAGGGAGAAGTGGCGATTATGTTTAGACTTTCTCGGAACTGCTTCAAATCAACTAGATATCTTTGTGCTGTAAATCTCCCAACAGCCAAACGCAAAAGCAGCAAACATCTCGCTGTATGTCCCACATCCAAAGTGCCAAGAGAGAGCTTGCTCTCCCTGTCTTTGAGTACTGTTTTCGCTGTCCCGGTTACCTCTTTGCTAACATTCTCTTCAGCGCTGCAGGGAAACCAGGAACCACGTGGAGAAGGCACCCACACTGAAAGTGCCTGGAGGGAACATTGGAGCTTCTTCTCAGTGTCTCTGACATAGGGTTTCACTGTCCCGGGAAAGTCTCTGCTAACACCCTGCAGAGCGCTGTGCCCAATCTACAGAAACGTCTTGCGGTATCTCCTACAGGGAAAGTGCCAGGAGGGAATTGTCGAGCTTGTTCTCAGTGTCTCTGAGAATTGCTCTGATTATCCCTGTGACCTCTTTGCTAAGACTCTCCAGAGAGCCGTCCTCAAAACCAACACACATCTTGACATATCTCCCACATTGATCGCAGTGTCTCCAGGAACGGCATTCAAGGAGCCAGGAACTTTTCTCCCTACACTGTCCATTGAGTTGTCCTCAAAACCAATATACATCCTGCTATATCTCCCACATGGAAAGTGCCAGGAGGGAGAAGTGGCGATTATGTTTAGACTTTCTCGGAACTGCTTCAAATCAACTAGATATCTTTGTGCTGTAAATCTCCCAACAGCCAAACGCAAAAGCAGCAAACATCTCGCTGTATGTCCCACATCCAAAGTGCCAAGAGAGAGCTTGCTCTCCCTGTCTTTGAGTACTGTTTGCACTGTCCCGGTTACCTCTTTGCTAACATTCTCTTCAGCGCTGCAGGGAAACCAGGAACCACGTGGAGAAGGCACCCACACTGAAAGTGCCTGGAGGGAACATTGGAGCTTCTTCTCAGTGTCTCTGACATAGGGTTTCACTGTCCCGGGAAAGTCTCTGCTAACACCCTGCAGAGCGCTGTGCCCAATCTACAGAAACGTCTTGCGGTATCTCCTACAGGGAAAGTGCCAGGAGGGAATTGTCGAGCTTGTTCTCAGTGTCTCTGAGAATTGCTCTGATTATCTGTGTGACTTCTTTGCTAAGACTCTCCAGAGAGCCGTCCTCAAAACAAACACACATCTTGACATATCTCCCACATTGATCGCAGTGTCTCCAGGAACGGCATTCAAGGAGCCAGGAACTTTTGTCCCTACACTCTCCATTGAGTTGTCCTCAAAACCAATATACATCCTGCTATATCTCCCACATGGAAAGTGCCAGGAGGCAGAAGTGGCGATTATGTTTAGACTTTCTCGGAACTGCTTCAAATCAACTAGATATCTTTGTGCTGTAAATCTCCCAACAGCCAAACGCAAAAGCAGCAAACATCTCGCTGTATGTCCCACATCCAAAGTGCCAAGAGAGAGCTTGCTCTCCCTGTCTTTGAGTACTGTTTTCGCTGTCCCGGTTACCTCTTTGCTAACATTCTCTTCAGCGCTGCAGGGAAACCAGGAACCACGTGGAGAAGGCACCCACACTGAAAGTGCCTGGAGGGAACATTGGAGCTTCTTCTCAGTGTCTCTGACATAGGGTTTCACTGTCCCGGGAAAGTCTCTGCTAACACCCTGCAGAGCGCTGTGCCCAATCTACAGAAACGTCTTGCGGTATCTCCTACAGGGAAAGTGCCAGGAGGGAATTGTCGAGCTTGTTCTCAGTGTCTCTGAGAATTGCTCTGATTATCCCTGTGACCTCTTTGCTAAGACTCTCCAGAGAGCCGTCCTCAAAACCAACACACATCTTGACATATCTCCCACATTGATCGCAGTGTCTCCAGGAACGGCATTCAAGGAGCCAGGAACTTTTCTCCCTACACTGTCCATTGAGTTGTCCTCAAAACCAATATACATCCTGCTATATCTCCCACATGGAAAGTGCCAGGAGGGAGAAGTGGCGATTATGTTTAGACTTTCTCGGAACTGCTTCAAATCAACTAGATATCTTTGTGCTGTAAATCTCCCAACAGCCAAACGCAAAAGCAGCAAACATCTCGCTGTATGTCCCACATCCAAAGTGCCAAGAGAGAGCTTGCTCTCCCTGTCTTTGAGTACTGTTTGCACTGTCCCGGTTACCTCTTTGCTAACATTCTCTTCAGCGCTGCAGGGAAACCAGGAACCACGTGGAGAAGGCACCCACACTGAAAGTGCCTGGAGGGAACATTGGAGCTTCTTCTCAGTGTCTCTGACATAGGGTTTCACTGTCCCGGGAAAGTCTCTGCTAACACCCTGCAGAGCGCTGTGCCCAATCTACAGAAACGTCTTGCGGTATCTCCTACAGGGAAAGTGCCAGGAGGGAATTGTCGAGCTTGTTCTCAGTGTCTCTGAGAATTGCTCTGATTATCTGTGTGACTTCTTTGCTAAGACTCTCCAGAGAGCCGTCCTCAAAACAAACACACATCTTGACATATCTCCCACATTGATCGCAGTGTCTCCAGGAACGGCATTCAAGGAGCCAGGAACTTTTGTCCCTACACTCTCCATTGAGTTGTCCTCAAAACCAATATACATCCTGCTATATCTCCCACATGGAAAGTGCCAGGAGGCAGAAGTGGCGATTATGTTTAGACTTTCTCGGAACTGCTTCAAATCAACTAGATATCTTTGTGCTGTAAATCTCCCAACAGCCAAACGCAAAAGCAGCAAACATCTCGCTGTATGTCCCACATCCAAAGTGCCAAGAGAGAGCTTGCTCTCCCTGTCTTTGAGTACTGTTTTCGCTGTCCCGGTTACCTCTTTGCTAACATTCTCTTCAGCGCTGCAGGGAAACCAGGAACCACGTGGAGAAGGCACCCACACTGAAAGTGCCTGGAGGGAACATTGGAGCTTCTTCTCAGTGTCTCTGACATAGGGTTTCACTGTTCCGGGAAAGTCTCTGCTAACACCCTGCAGAGCGCTGTGCCCAATCTACAGAAACGTCTTGCGGTATCTCCTACAGGGAAAGTGCCAGGAGGGAATTGTCGAGCTTGTTCTCAGTGTCTCTGAGAATTGCTCTGATTATCCCTGTGACCTCTTTGCTAAGACTCTCCAGAGAGCCGTCCTCAAAACCAACACACATCTTGACATATCTCCCACATTGATCGCAGTGTCTCCAGGAACGGCATTCAAGGAGCCAGGAACTTTTCTCCCTACACTCTCCATTGAGTTGTCCTCAAAACCAATATACATCCTGCTATATCTCCCACATGGAAAGTGCCAGGAGGGAGAAGTGGCGATTATGTTTAGACTTTCTCGGAACTGCTTCAAATCAACTAGATATCTTTGTGCTGTAAATCTCCCAACAGCCAAACGCAAAAGCAGCAAACATCTCGCTGTATGTCCCACATCCAAAGTGCCAAGAGAGAGCTTGCTCTCCCTGTCTTTGAGTACTGTTTTCGCTGTCCCGGTTACCTCTTTGCTAACATTCTCTTCAGCGCTGCAGGGAAACCAGGAACCACGTGGAGAAGGCACCCACACTGAAAGTGCCTGGAGGGAACATTGGAGCTTCTTCTCAGTGTCTCTGACATAGGGTTTCACTGTCCCGGGAAAGTCTCTGCTAACCCCCTGCAGAGCGCTGTGCCCAATCTACAGAAACGTCTTGCGGTATCTCCTACAGGGAAAGTGCCAGGAGGGAATTGTCGAGCTTGTTCTCAGTGTCTCTGAGAATTGCTCTGATTATCCCTGTGACCTCTTTGCTAAGACTCTCCAGAGAGCCGTCCTCAAAACAAACACACATCTTGACATATCTCCCACATTGATCGCAGTGTCTCCAGGAACGGCATTCAAGGAGCCAGGAACTTTTCTCCCTACACTCTCCATTGAGTTGTCCTCAAAACCAATATACATCCTGCTATATCTCCCACATGGAAAGTGCCAGGAGGGAGAAGTGGCGATTATGTTTAGACTTTCTCGGAACTGCTTCAAATCAACTAGATATCTTTGTGCTGTAAATCTCCCAACAGCCAAACGCAAAAGCAGCAAACATCTCGCTGTATGTCCCACATCCAAAGTGCCAAGAGAGAGCTTGCTCTCCCTGTCTTTGAGTACTGTTTTCACTGTCCCGGTTACCTCTTTGCTAACATTCTCTTCAGCGCTGCAGGGAAACCAGGAACCACGTGGAGAAGGCACCCACACTGAAAGTGCCTGGAGGGAACATTGGGGCTTCTTCTCAGTGTCTCTGACATAGGGTTTCACTGTCCCGGGAAAGTCTCTGCTAACACCCTGCAGAGCGCTGTGCCCAATCTACAGAAACGTCTTGCGGTATCTCCTACAGGGAAAGTGCCAGGAGGGAATTGTCGAGCTTGTTCTCAGTGTCTCTGAGAATTGCTCTGATTATCTGTGTGACCTCTTTGCTAAGACTCTCCAGAGAGCCGTCCTCAAAACAAACACACATCTTGACATATCTCCCACATTGATCGCAGTGTCTCCAGGAACGGCATTCAAGGAGCCAGGAACTTTTCTCCCTACACTGTCCATTGAGTTGTCCTCAAAACCAATATACATCCTGCTATATCTCCCACATGGAAAGTGCCAGGAGGGAGAAGTGGCGATTATGTTTAGACTTTCTCGGAACTGCTTCAAATCAACTAGATATCTTTGTGCTGTAAATCTCCCAACAGCCAAACGCAAAAGCAGCAAACATCTCGCTGTATGTCCCACATCCAAAGTGCCAAGAGAGAGCTTGCTCTCCCTGTCTTTGAGTACTGTTTTCGCTGTCCCGGTTACCTCTTTGCTAACATTCTCTTCAGCGCTGCAGGGAAACCAGGAACCACGTGGAGAAGGCACCCACACTGAAAGTGCCTGGAGGGAACATTGGAGCTTCTTCTCAGTGTCTCTGACATAGGGTTTCACTGTTCCGGGAAAGTCTCTGCTAACACCCTGCAGAGCGCTGTGCCCAATCTACAGAAACGTCTTGCGGTATCTCCTACAGGGAAAGTGCCAGGAGGGAATTGTCGAGCTTGTTCTCAGTGTCTCTGAGAATTGCTCTGATTATCCCTGTGACCTCTTTGCTAAGACTCTCCAGAGAGCCGTCCTCAAAACAAACACACATCTTGACATATCTCCCACATTGATCGCAGTGTCTCCAGGAACGGCATTCAAGGAGCCAGGAACTTTTCTCCCTACACTGTCCATTGAGTTGTCCTCAAAACCAATATACATCCTGCTATATCTCCCACATGGAAAGTGCCAGGAGGGAGAAGTGGCGATTATGTTTAGACTTTCTCGGAACTGCTTCAAATCAACTAGATATCTTTGTGCTGTAAATCTCCCAACAGCCAAACGCAAAAGCAGCAAACATCTCGCTGTATGTCCCACATCCAAAGTGCCAAGAGAGAGCTTGCTCTCCCTGTCTTTGAGTACTGTTTTCACTGTCCCGGTTACCTCTTTGCTAACATTCTCTTCAGCGCTGCAGGGAAACCAGGAACCACGTGGAGAAGGCACCCACACTGAAAGTGCCTGGAGGGAACATTGGAGCTTCTTCTCAGTGTCTCTGACATAGGGTTTCACTGTCCCGGGAAAGTCTCTGCTAACACCCTGCAGAGCGCTGTGCCCAATCTACAGAAACGTCTTGCGGTATCTCCTACAGGGAAAGTGCCAGGAGGGAATTGTCGAGCTTGTTCTCAGTGTCTCTGAGAATTGCTCTGATTATCCCTGTGACCTCTTTGCTAAGACTCTCCAGAGAGCCGTCCTCAAAACAAACACACATCTTGACATATTTCCCTCATTGATCGCAGTGTCTCCAGGAACGGCATTCAAGGAGCCAGGAACTTTTCTCCCTACACTGTCCATTGAGTTGTCCTCAAAACCAATATACATCCTGCTATATCTCCCACATGGAAAGTGCCAGGAGGGAGAAGTGGCGATTATGTTTAGACTTTCTCGGAACTGCTTCAAATCAACTAGATATCTTTGTGCTGTAAATCTCCCAACAGCCAAACGCAAAAGCAGCAAACATCTCGCTGTATGTCCCACATCCAAAGTGCCAAGAGAGAGCTTGCTCTCCCTGTCTTTGAGTACTGTTTTCACTGTCCCGGTTACCTCTTTGCTAACATTCTCTTCAGCGCTGCAGGGAAACCAGGAACCACGTGGAGAAGGCACCCACACTGAAAGTGCCTGGAGGGAACATTGGGGCTTCTTCTCAGTGTCTCTGACATAGGGTTTCACTGTCCCGGGAAAGTCTCTGCTAACACCCTGCAGAGCGCTGTGCCCAATCTACAGAAACGTCTTGCGGTATCTCCTACAGGGAAAGTGCCAGGAGGGAATTGTCGAGCTTGTTCTCAGTGTCTCTGAGAATTGCTCTGATTATCCCTGTGACCTCTTTGCTAAGACTCTCCAGAGAGCCGTCCTCAAAACCAACACACATCTTGACATATCTCCCACATTGATCGCAGTGTCTCCAGGAACGGCATTCAAGGAGCCAGGACCTTTTCTCCCTACACTCTCCATTGAGTTGTCCTCAAAACCAATATACATCCTGCTATATCTCCCACATGGAAAGTGCCAGGAGGGAGAAGTGGCGATTATGTTTAGACTTTCTCGGAACTGCTTCAAATCAACTAGATATCTTTGTGCTGTAAATCTCCCAACAGCCAAACGCAAAAGCAGCAAACATCTCGCTGTATGTCCCACATCCAAAGTGCCAAGAGAGAGCTTGCTCTCCCTGTCTTTGAGTACTGTTTTCGCTGTCCCGGTTACCTCTTTGCTAACATTCTCTTCAGCGCTGCAGGGAAACCAGGAACCACGTGGAGAAGGCACCCACACTGAAAGTGCCTGGAGGGAACATTGGGGCTTCTTCTCAGTGTCTCTGACATAGGGTTTCACTGTCCCGGGAAAGTCTCTGCTAACACCCTGCAGAGCGCTGTGCCCAATCTACAGAAACGTCTTGCGGTATCTCCTACAGGGAAAGTGCCAGGAGGGAATTGTCGAGCTTGTTCTCAGTGTCTCTGAGAATTGCTCTGATTATCCCTGTGACCTCTTTGCTAAGACTCTCCAGAGAGCCGTCCTCAAAACCAACACACATCTTGACATATCTCCCACATTGATCGCAGTGTCTCCAGGAACGGCATTCAAGGAGCCAGGAACTTTTCTCCCTACACTGTCCATTGAGTTGTCCTCAAAACCAATATACATCCTGCTATATCTCCCACATGGAAAGTGCCAGGAGGGAGAAGTGGCGATTATGTTTAGACTTTCTCGGAACTGCTTCAAATCAACTAGATATCTTTGTGCTGTAAATCTCCCAACAGCCAAACGCAAAAGCAGCAAACATCTCGCTGTATGTCCCACATCCAAAGTGCCAAGAGAGAGCTTGCTCTCCCTGTCTTTGAGTACTGTTTTCACTGTCCCGGTTACCTCTTTGCTAACATTCTCTTCAGCGCTGCAGGGAAACCAGGAACCACGTGGAGAAGGCACCCACACTGAAAGTGCCTGGAGGGAACATTGGGGCTTCTTCTCAGTGTCTCTGACATAGGGTTTCACTGTCCCGGGAAAGTCTCTGCTAACCCCCTGCAGAGCGCTGTGCCCAATCTACAGAAACGTCTTGCGGTATCTCCTACAGGGAAAGTGCCAGGAGGGAATTGTCGAGCTTGTTCTCAGTGTCTCTGAGAATTGCTCTGATTATCCCTGTGACCTCTTTGCTAAGACTCTCCAGAGAGCCGTCCTCAAAACCAACACACATCTTGACATATCTCCCTCATTGATCGCAGTGTCTCCAGGAACGGCATTCAAGGAGCCAGGAACTTTTCTCCCTACACTGTCCATTGAGTTGTCCTCAAAACCAATATACATCCTGCTATATCTCCCACATGGAAAGTGCCAGGAGGGAGAAGTGGCGATTATGTTTAGACTTTCTCGGAACTGCTTCAAATCAACTAGATATCTTTGTGCTGTAAATCTCCCAACAGCCAAACGCAAAAGCAGCAAACATCTCGCTGTATGTCCCACATCCAAAGTGCCAAGAGAGAGCTTGCTCTCCCTGTCTTTGAGTACTGTTTGCACTGTCCCGGTTACCTCTTTGCTAACATTCTCTTCAGCGCTGCAGGGAAACCAGGAACCACGTGGAGAAGGCACCCACACTGAAAGTGCCTGGAGGGAACATTGGGGCTTCTTCTCAGTGTCTCTGACATAGGGTTTCACTGTCCTGGGAAAGTCTCTGCTAACACCCTGCAGAGCGCTGTGCCCAATCTACAGAAACGTCTTGCGGTATCTCCTACAGGGAAAGTGCCAGGAGGGAATTGTCGAGCTTGTTCTCAGTGTCTCTGAGAATTGCTCTGATTATCCCTGTGACCTCTTTGCTAAGACTCTCCAGAGAGCCGTCCTCAAAACAAACACACATCTTGACATATCTCCCACATTGATCGCAGTGTCTCCAGAAACGGCATTCAAGGAGCCAGGAACTTTTCTCCCTACACTGTCCATTGAGTTGTCCTCAAAACCAATATACATCCTGCTATATCTCCCACATGGAAAGTGCCAGGAGGGAGAAGTGGCGATTATGTTTAGACTTTCTCGGAACTGCTTCAAATCAACTAGATATCTTTGTGCTGTAAATCTCCCAACAGCCAAACGCAAAAGCAGCAAACATCTCGCTGTATGTCCCACATCCAAAGTGCCAAGAGAGAGCTTGCTCTCCCTGTCTTTGAGTACTGTTTTCGCTGTCCCGGTTACCTCTTTGCTAACATTCTCTTCAGCGCTGCAGGGAAACCAGGAACCACGTGGAGAAGGCACCCACACTGAAAGTGCCTGGAGGGAACATTGGAGCTTCTTCTCAGTGTCTCTGACATAGGGTTTCACTGTCCCGGGAAAGTCTCTGCTAACACCCTGCAGAGCGCTGTGCCCAATCTACAGAAACGTCTTGCGGTATCTCCTACAGGGAAAGTGCCAGGAGGGAATTGTCGAGCTTGTTCTCAGTGTCTCTGAGAATTGCTCTGATTATCCCTGTGACCTCTTTGCTAAGACTCTCCAGAGAGCCGTCCTCAAAACCAACACACATCTTGACATATCTCCCACATTGATCGCAGTGTCTCCAGGAACGGCATTCAAGGAGCCAGGAACTTTTCTCCCTACACTGTCCATTGAGTTGTCCTCAAAACCAATATACATCCTGCTATATCTCCCACATGGAAAGTGCCAGGAGGGAGAAGTGGTGATTATGTTTAGACTTTCTCGGAACTGCTTCAAATCAACTAGATATCTTTGTGCTGTAAATCTCCCAACAGCCAAACGCAAAAGCAGCAAACATCTCGCTGTATGTCCCACATCCAAAGTGCCAAGAGAGAGCTTGCTCTCCCTGTCTTTGAGTACTGTTTTCACTGTCCCGGTTACCTCTTTGCTAACATTCTCTTCAGCGCTGCAGGGAAACCAGGAACCACGTGGAGAAGGCACCCACACTGAAAGTGCCTGGAGGGAACATTGGAGCTTCTTCTCAGTGTCTCTGACATAGGGTTTCACTGTCCCGGGAAAGTCTCTGCTAACACCCTGCAGAGCGCTGTGCCCAATCTACAGAAACGTCTTGCGGTATCTCCTACAGGGAAAGTGCCAGGAGGGAATTGTCGAGCTTGTTCTCAGTGTCTCTGAGAATTGCTCTGATTATCTGTGTGACCTCTTTGCTAAGACTCTCCAGAGAGCCGTCCTCAAAACAAACACACATCTTGACATATCTCCCACATTGATCGCAGTGTCTCCAGGAACGGCATTCAAGGAGCCAGGAACTTTTGTCCCTACACTCTCCATTGAGTTGTCCTCAAAACCAATATACATCCTGCTATATCTCCCACATGGAAAGTGCCAGGAGGGAGAAGTGGCGATTATGTTTAGACTTTCTCGGAACTGCTTCAAATCAACTAGATATCTTTGTGCTGTAAATCTCCCAACAGCCAAACGCAAAAGCAGCAAACATCTCGCTGTATGTCCCACATCCAAAGTGCCAAGAGAGAGCTTGCTCTCCCTGTCTTTGAGTACTGTTTTCGCTGTCCCGGTTACCTCTTTGCTAACATTCTCTTCAGCGCTGCAGGGAAACCAGGAACCACGTGGAGAAGGCACCCACACTGAAAGTGCCTGGAGGGAACATTGGAGCTTCTTCTCAGTGTCTCTGACATAGGGTTTCACTGTCCCGGGAAAGTCTCTGCTAACCCCCTGCAGAGCGCTGTGCCCAATCTACAGAAACGTCTTGCGGTATCTCCTACAGGGAAAGTGCCAGGAGGGAATTGTCGAGCTTGTTCTCAGTGTCTCTGAGAATTGCTCTGATTATCCCTGTGACCTCTTTGCTAAGACTCTCCAGAGAGCCGTCCTCAAAACAAACACACATCTTGACATATCTCCCACATTGATCGCAGTGTCTCCAGGAACGGCATTCAAGGAGCCAGGAACTTTTCTCCCTACACTCTCCATTGAGTTGTCCTCAAAACCAATATACATCCTGCTATATCTCCCACATGGAAAGTGCCAGGAGGGAGAAGTGGCGATTATGTTTAGACTTTCTCGGAACTGCTTCAAATCAACTAGATATCTTTGTGCTGTAAATCTCCCAACAGCCAAACGCAAAAGCAGCAAACATCTCGCTGTATGTCCCACATCCAAAGTGCCAAGAGAGAGCTTGCTCTCCCTGTCTTTGAGTACTGTTTGCACTGTCCCGGTTACCTCTTTGCTAACATTCTCTTCAGCGCTGCAGGGAAACCAGGAACCACGTGGAGAAGGCACCCACACTGAAAGTGCCTGGAGGGAACATTGGGGCTTCTTCTCAGTGTCTCTGACATAGGGTTTCACTGTCCCGGGAAAGTCTCTGCTAACACCCTGCAGAGCGCTGTGCCCAATCTACAGAAACGTCTTGCGGTATCTCCTACAGGGAAAGTGCCAGGAGGGAATTGTCGAGCTTGTTCTCAGTGTCTCTGAGAATTGCTCTGATTATCCCTGTGACCTCTTTGCTAAGACTCTCCAGAGAGCCGTCCTCAAAACAAACACACATCTTGACATATCTCCCACATTGATCGCAGTTTCTCCAGGAACGGCATTCAAGGAGCCAGGAACTTTTCTCCCTACACTGTCCATTGAGTTGTCCTCAAAACCAATATACATCCTGCTATATCTCCCACATGGAAAGTGCCAGGAGGGAGAAGTGGCGATTATGTTTAGACTTTCTCGGAACTGCTTCAAATCAACTAGATATCTTTGTGCTGTAAATCTCCCAACAGCCAAACGCAAAAGCAGCAAACATCTCGCTGTATGTCCCACATCCAAAGTGCCAAGAGAGAGCTTGCTCTCCCTGTCTTTGAGTACTGTTTTCGCTGTCCCGGTTACCTCTTTGCTAACATTCTCTTCAGCGCTGCAGGGAAACCAGGAACCACGTGGAGAAGGCACCCACACTGAAAGTGCCTGGAGGGAACATTGGAGCTTCTTCTCAGTGTCTCTGACATAGGGTTTCACTGTTCCGGGAAAGTCTCTGCTAACACCCTGCAGAGCGCTGTGCCCAATCTACAGAAACGTCTTGCGGTATCTCCTACAGGGAAAGTGCCAGGAGGGAATTGTCGAGCTTGTTCTCAGTGTCTCTGAGAATTGCTCTGATTATCCCTGTGACCTCTTTGCTAAGACTCTCCAGAGAGCCGTCCTCAAAACAAACACACATCTTGACATATCTCCCACATTGATCGCAGTGTCTCCAGGAACGGCATTCAAGGAGCCAGGAACTTTTCTCCCTACACTGTCCATTGAGTTGTCCTCAAAACCAATATACATCCTGCTATATCTCCCACATGGAAAGTGCCAGGAGGGAGAAGTGGCGATTATGTTTAGACTTTCTCGGAACTGCTTCAAATCAACTAGATATCTTTGTGCTGTAAATCTCCCAACAGCCAAACGCAAAAGCAGCAAACATCTCGCTGTATGTCCCACATCCAAAGTGCCAAGAGAGAGCTTGCTCTCCCTGTCTTTGAGTACTGTTTTCGCTGTCCCGGTTACCTCTTTGCTAACATTCTCTTCAGCGCTGCAGGGAAACCAGGAACCACGTGGAGAAGGCACCCACACTGAAAGTGCCTGGAGGGAACATTGGAGCTTCTTCTCAGTGTCTCTGACATAGGGTTTCACTGTTCCGGGAAAGTCTCTGCTAACACCCTGCAGAGCGCTGTGCCCAATCTACAGAAACGTCTTGCGGTATCTCCTACAGGGAAAGTGCCAGGAGGGAATTGTCGAGCTTGTTCTCAGTGTCTCTGAGAATTGCTCTGATTATCCCTGTGACCTCTTTGCTAAGACTCTCCAGAGAGCCGTCCTCAAAACAAACACACATCTTGACATATCTCCCACATTGATCGCAGTGTCTCCAGGAACGGCATTCAAGGAGCCAGGAACTTTTCTCCCTACACTGTCCATTGAGTTGTCCTCAAAACCAATATACATCCTGCTATATCTCCCACATGGAAAGTGCCAGGAGGGAGAAGTGGCGATTATGTTTAGACTTTCTCGGAACTGCTTCAAATCAACTAGATATCTTTGTGCTGTAAATCTCCCAACAGCCAAACGCAAAAGCAGCAAACATCTCGCTGTATGTCCCACATCCAAAGTGCCAAGAGAGAGCTTGCTCTCCCTGTCTTTGAGTACTGTTTTCACTGTCCCGGTTACCTCTTTGCTAACATTCTCTTCAGCGCTGCAGGGAAACCAGGAACCACGTGGAGAAGGCACCCACACTGAAAGTGCCTGGAGGGAACATTGGAGCTTCTTCTCAGTGTCTCTGACATAGGGTTTCACTGTCCCGGGAAAGTCTCTGCTAACACCCTGCAGAGCGCTGTGCCCAATCTACAGAAACGTCTTGCGGTATCTCCTACAGGGAAAGTGCCAGGAGGGAATTGTCGAGCTTGTTCTCAGTGTCTCTGAGAATTGCTCTGATTATCCCTGTGACCTCTTTGCTAAGACTCTCCAGAGAGCCGTCCTCAAAACAAACACACATCTTGACATATTTCCCTCATTGATCGCAGTGTCTCCAGGAACGGCATTCAAGGAGCCAGGAACTTTTCTCCCTACACTGTCCATTGAGTTGTCCTCAAAACCAATATACATCCTGCTATATCTCCCACATGGAAAGTGCCAGGAGGGAGAAGTGGCGATTATGTTTAGACTTTCTCGGAACTGCTTCAAATCAACTAGATATCTTTGTGCTGTAAATCTCCCAACAGCCAAACGCAAAAGCAGCAAACATCTCGCTGTATGTCCCACATCCAAAGTGCCAAGAGAGAGCTTGCTCTCCCTGTCTTTGAGTACTGTTTTCACTGTCCCGGTTACCTCTTTGCTAACATTCTCTTCAGCGCTGCAGGGAAACCAGGAACCACGTGGAGAAGGCACCCACACTGAAAGTGCCTGGAGGGAACATTGGGGCTTCTTCTCAGTGTCTCTGACATAGGGTTTCACTGTCCCGGGAAAGTCTCTGCTAACACCCTGCAGAGCGCTGTGCCCAATCTACAGAAACGTCTTGCGGTATCTCCTACAGGGAAAGTGCCAGGAGGGAATTGTCGAGCTTGTTCTCAGTGTCTCTGAGAATTGCTCTGATTATCCCTGTGACCTCTTTGCTAAGACTCTCCAGAGAGCCGTCCTCAAAACCAACACACATCTTGACATATCTCCCACATTGATCGCAGTGTCTCCAGGAACGGCATTCAAGGAGCCAGGAACTTTTCTCCCTACACTGTCCATTGAGTTGTCCTCAAAACCAATATACATCCTGCTATATCTCCCACATGGAAAGTGCCAGGAGGGAGAAGTGGCGATTATGTTTAGACTTTCTCGGAACTGCTTCAAATCAACTAGATATCTTTGTGCTGTAAATCTCCCAACAGCCAAACGCAAAAGCAGCAAACATCTCGCTGTATGTCCCACATCCAAAGTGCCAAGAGAGAGCTTGCTCTCCCTGTCTTTGAGTACTGTTTTCGCTGTGCCGGTTACCTCTTTGCTAACATTCTCTTCAGCGCTGCAGGGAAACCAGGAACCACGTGGAGAAGGCACCCACACTGAAAGTGCCTGGAGGGAACATTGGGGCTTCTTCTCAGTGTCTCTGACATAGGGTTTCACTGTCCCGGGAAAGTCTCTGCTAACACCCTGCAGAGCGCTGTGCCCAATCTACAGAAACGTCTTGCGGTATCTCCTACAGGGAAAGTGCCAGGAGGGAATTGTCGAGCTTGTTCTCAGTGTCTCTGAGAATTGCTCTGATTATCCCTGTGACCTCTTTGCTAAGACTCTCCAGAGAGCCGTCCTCAAAACCAACACACATCTTGACATATCTCCCACATTGATCGCAGTGTCTCCAGGAACGGCATTCAAGGAGCCAGGAACTTTTCTCCCTACACTGTCCATTGAGTTGTCCTCAAAACCAATATACATCCTGCTATATCTCCCACATGGAAAGTGCCAGGAGGGAGAAGTGGCGATTATGTTTAGACTTTCTCGGAACTGCTTCAAATCAACTAGATATCTTTGTGCTGTAAATCTCCCAACAGCCAAACGCAAAAGCAGCAAACATCTCGCTGTATGTCCCACATCCAAAGTGCCAAGAGAGAGCTTGCTCTCCCTGTCTTTGAGTACTGTTTTCACTGTCCCGGTTACCTCTTTGCTAACATTCTCTTCAGCGCTGCAGGGAAACCAGGAACCACGTGGAGAAGGCACCCACACTGAAAGTGCCTGGAGGGAACATTGGGGCTTCTTCTCAGTGTCTCTGACATAGGGTTTCACTGTCCCGGGAAAGTCTCTGCTAACCCCCTGCAGAGCGCTGTGCCCAATCTACAGAAACGTCTTGCGGTATCTCCTACAGGGAAAGTGCCAGGAGGGAATTGTCGAGCTTGTTCTCAGTGTCTCTGAGAATTGCTCTGATTATCCCTGTGACCTCTTTGCTAAGACTCTCCAGAGAGCCGTCCTCAAAACCAACACACATCTTGACATATCTCCCTCATTGATCGCAGTGTCTCCAGGAACGGCATTCAAGGAGCCAGGAACTTTTCTCCCTACACTGTCCATTGAGTTGTCCTCAAAACCAATATACATCCTGCTATATCTCCCACATGGAAAGTGCCAGGAGGGAGAAGTGGCGATTATGTTTAGACTTTCTCGGAACTGCTTCAAATCAACTAGATATCTTTGTGCTGTAAATCTCCCAACAGCCAAACGCAAAAGCAGCAAACATCTCGCTGTATGTCCCACATCCAAAGTGCCAAGAGAGAGCTTGCTCTCCCTGTCTTTGAGTACTGTTTTCACTGTCCCGGTTACCTCTTTGCTAACATTCTCTTCAGCGCTGCAGGGAAACCAGGAACCACGTGGAGAAGGCACCCACACTGAAAGTGCCTGGAGGGAACATTGGAGCTTCTTCTCAGTGTCTCTGACATAGGGTTTCACTGTCCCGGGAAAGTCTCTGCTAACACCCTGCAGAGCGCTGTGCCCAATCTACAGAAACGTCTTGCGGTATCTCCTACAGGGAAAGTGCCAGGAGGGAATTGTCGAGCTTGTTCTCAGTGTCTCTGAGAATTGCTCTGATTATCCCTGTGACCTCTTTGCTAAGACTCTCCAGAGAGCCGTCCTCAAAACAAACACACATCTTGACATATTTCCCTCATTGATCGCAGTGTCTCCAGGAACGGCATTCAAGGAGCCAGGAACTTTTCTCCCTACACTGTCCATTGAGTTGTCCTCAAAACCAATATACATCCTGCTATATCTCCCACATGGAAAGTGCCAGGAGGGAGAAGTGGCGATTATGTTTAGACTTTCTCGGAACTGCTTCAAATCAACTAGATATCTTTGTGCTGTAAATCTCCCAACAGCCAAACGCAAAAGCAGCAAACATCTCGCTGTATGTCCCACATCCAAAGTGCCAAGAGAGAGCTTGCTCTCCCTGTCTTTGAGTACTGTTTTCACTGTCCCGGTTACCTCTTTGCTAACATTCTCTTCAGCGCTGCAGGGAAACCAGGAACCACGTGGAGAAGGCACCCACACTGAAAGTGCCTGGAGGGAACATTGGGGCTTCTTCTCAGTGTCTCTGACATAGGGTTTCACTGTCCCGGGAAAGTCTCTGCTAACACCCTGCAGAGCGCTGTGCCCAATCTACAGAAACGTCTTGCGGTATCTCCTACAGGGAAAGTGCCAGGAGGGAATTGTCGAGCTTGTTCTCAGTGTCTCTGAGAATTGCTCTGATTATCCCTGTGACCTCTTTGCTAAGACTCTCCAGAGAGCCGTCCTCAAAACCAACACACATCTTGACATATCTCCCACATTGATCGCAGTGTCTCCAGGAACGGCATTCAAGGAGCCAGGAACTTTTCTCCCTACACTCTCCATTGAGTTGTCCTCAAAACCAATATACATCCTGCTATATCTCCCACATGGAAAGTGCCAGGAGGGAGAAGTGGCGATTATGTTTAGACTTTCTCGGAACTGCTTCAAATCAACTAGATATCTTTGTGCTGTAAATCTCCCAACAGCCAAACGCAAAAGCAGCAAACATCTCGCTGTATGTCCCACATCCAAAGTGCCAAGAGAGAGCTTGCTCTCCCTGTCTTTGAGTACTGTTTTCGCTGTCCCGGTTACCTCTTTGCTAACATTCTCTTCAGCGCTGCAGGGAAACCAGGAACCACGTGGAGAAGGCACCCACACTGAAAGTGCCTGGAGGGAACATTGGGGCTTCTTCTCAGTGTCTCTGACATAGGGTTTCACTGTCCCGGGAAAGTCTCTGCTAACACCCTGCAGAGCGCTGTGCCCAATCTACAGAAACGTCTTGCGGTATCTCCTACAGGGAAAGTGCCAGGAGGGAATTGTCGAGCTTGTTCTCAGTGTCTCTGAGAATTGCTCTGATTATCCCTGTGACCTCTTTGCTAAGACTCTCCAGAGAGCCGTCCTCAAAACCAACACACATCTTGACATATCTCCCACATTGATCGCAGTGTCTCCAGGAACGGCATTCAAGGAGCCAGGAACTTTTCTCCCTACACTGTCCATTGAGTTGTCCTCAAAACCAATATACATCCTGCTATATCTCCCACATGGAAAGTGCCAGGAGGGAGAAGTGGCGATTATGTTTAGACTTTCTCGGAACTGCTTCAAATCAACTAGATATCTTTGTGCTGTAAATCTCCCAACAGCCAAACGCAAAAGCAGCAAACATCTCGCTGTATGTCCCACATCCAAAGTGCCAAGAGAGAGCTTGCTCTCCCTGTCTTTGAGTACTGTTTTCACTGTCCCGGTTACCTCTTTGCTAACATTCTCTTCAGCGCTGCAGGGAAACCAGGAACCACGTGGAGAAGGCACCCACACTGAAAGTGCCTGGAGGGAACATTGGGGCTTCTTCTCAGTGTCTCTGACATAGGGTTTCACTGTCCCGGGAAAGTCTCTGCTAACACCCTGCAGAGCGCTGTGCCCAATCTACAGAAACGTCTTGCGGTATCTCCTACAGGGAAAGTGCCAGGAGGGAATTGTCGAGCTTGTTCTCAGTGTCTCTGAGAATTGCTCTGATTATCCCTGTGACCTCTTTGCTAAGACTCTCCAGAGAGCCGTCCTCAAAACCAACACACATCTTGACATATCTCCCTCATTGATCGCAGTGTCTCCAGGAACGGCATTCAAGGAGCCAGGAACTTTTCTCCCTACACTGTCCATTGAGTTGTCCTCAAAACCAATATACATCCTGCTATATCTCCCACATGGAAAGTGCCAGGAGGGAGAAGTGGCGATTATGTTTAGACTTTCTCGGAACTGCTTCAAATCAACTAGATATCTTTGTGCTGTAAATCTCCCAACAGCCAAACGCAAAAGCAGCAAACATCTCGCTGTATGTCCCACATCCAAAGTGCCAAGAGAGAGCTTGCTCTCCCTGTCTTTGAGTACTGTTTGCACTGTCCCGGTTACCTCTTTGCTAACATTCTCTTCAGCGCTGCAGGGAAACCAGGAACCACGTGGAGAAGGCACCCACACTGAAAGTGCCTGGAGGGAACATTGGGGCTTCTTCTCAGTGTCTCTGACATAGGGTTTCACTGTCCTGGGAAAGTCTCTGCTAACACCCTGCAGAGCGCTGTGCCCAATCTACAGAAACGTCTTGCGGTATCTCCTACAGGGAAAGTGCCAGGAGGGAATTGTCGAGCTTGTTCTCAGTGTCTCTGAGAATTGCTCTGATTATCCCTGTGACCTCTTTGCTAAGACTCTCCAGAGAGCCGTCCTCAAAACAAACACACATCTTGACATATCTCCCACATTGATCGCAGTGTCTCCAGGAACGGCATTCAAGGAGCCAGGAACTTTTCTCCCTACACTGTCCATTGAGTTGTCCTCAAAACCAATATACATCCTGCTATATCTCCCACATGGAAAGTGCCAGGAGGGAGAAGTGGCGATTATGTTTAGACTTTCTCGGAACTGCTTCAAATCAACTAGATATCTTTGTGCTGTAAATCTCCCAACAGCCAAACGCAAAAGCAGCAAACATCTCGCTGTATGTCCCACATCCAAAGTGCCAAGAGAGAGCTTGCTCTCCCTGTCTTTGAGTACTGTTTTCGCTGTGCCGGTTACCTCTTTGCTAACATTCTCTTCAGCGCTGCAGGGAAACCAGGAACCACGTGGAGAAGGCACCCACACTGAAAGTGCCTGGAGGGAACATTGGGGCTTCTTCTCAGTGTCTCTGACATAGGGTTTCACTGTCCCGGGAAAGTCTCTGCTAACACCCTGCAGAGCGCTGTGCCCAATCTACAGAAACGTCTTGCGGTATCTCCTACAGGGAAAGTGCCAGGAGGGAATTGTCGAGCTTGTTCTCAGTGTCTCTGAGAATTGCTCTGATTATCTGTGTGACCTCTTTGCTAAGACTCTCCAGAGAGCCGTCCTCAAAACAAACACACATCTTGACATATCTCCCACATTGATCGCAGTGTCTCCAGGAACGGCATTCAAGGAGCCAGGAACTTTTCTCCCTACACTGTCCATTGAGTTGTCCTCAAAACCAATATACATCCTGCTATATCTCCCACATGGAAAGTGCCAGGAGGGAGAAGTGGCGATTATGTTTAGACTTTCTCGGAACTGCTTCAAATCAACTAGATATCTTTGTGCTGTAAATCTCCCAACAGCCAAACGCAAAAGCAGCAAACATCTCGCTGTATGTCCCACATCCAAAGTGCCAAGAGAGAGCTTGCTCTCCCTGTCTTTGAGTACTGTTTTCGCTGTCCCGGTTACCTCTTTGCTAACATTCTCTTCAGCGCTGCAGGGAAACCAGGAACCACGTGGAGAAGGCACCCACACTGAAAGTGCCTGGAGGGAACATTGGAGCTTCTTCTCAGTGTCTCTGACATAGGGTTTCACTGTTCCGGGAAAGTCTCTGCTAACACCCTGCAGAGCGCTGTGCCCAATCTACAGAAACGTCTTGCGGTATCTCCTACAGGGAAAGTGCCAGGAGGGAATTGTCGAGCTTGTTCTCAGTGTCTCTGAGAATTGCTCTGATTATCCCTGTGACCTCTTTGCTAAGACTCTCCAGAGAGCCGTCCTCAAAACAAACACACATCTTGACATATCTCCCACATTGATCGCAGTGTCTCCAGGAACGGCATTCAAGGAGCCAGGAACTTTTCTCCCTACACTGTCCATTGAGTTGTCCTCAAAACCAATATACATCCTGCTATATCTCCCACATGGAAAGTGCCAGGAGGGAGAAGTGGCGATTATGTTTAGACTTTCTCGGAACTGCTTCAAATCAACTAGATATCTTTGTGCTGTAAATCTCCCAACAGCCAAACGCAAAAGCAGCAAACATCTCGCTGTATGTCCCACATCCAAAGTGCCAAGAGAGAGCTTGCTCTCCCTGTCTTTGAGTACTGTTTTCACTGTCCCGGTTACCTCTTTGCTAACATTCTCTTCAGCGCTGCAGGGAAACCAGGAACCACGTGGAGAAGGCACCCACACTGAAAGTGCCTGGAGGGAACATTGGAGCTTCTTCTCAGTGTCTCTGACATAGGGTTTCACTGTCCCGGGAAAGTCTCTGCTAACACCCTGCAGAGCGCTGTGCCCAATCTACAGAAACGTCTTGCGGTATCTCCTACAGGGAAAGTGCCAGGAGGGAATTGTCGAGCTTGTTCTCAGTGTCTCTGAGAATTGCTCTGATTATCCCTGTGACCTCTTTGCTAAGACTCTCCAGAGAGCCGTCCTCAAAACAAACACACATCTTGACATATTTCCCTCATTGATCGCAGTGTCTCCAGGAACGGCATTCAAGGAGCCAGGAACTTTTCTCCCTACACTGTCCATTGAGTTGTCCTCAAAACCAATATACATCCTGCTATATCTCCCACATGGAAAGTGCCAGGAGGGAGAAGTGGCGATTATGTTTAGACTTTCTCGGAACTGCTTCAAATCAACTAGATATCTTTGTGCTGTAAATCTCCCAACAGCCAAACGCAAAAGCAGCAAACATCTCGCTGTATGTCCCACATCCAAAGTGCCAAGAGAGAGCTTGCTCTCCCTGTCTTTGAGTACTGTTTTCACTGTGCCGGTTACCTCTTTGCTAACATTCTCTTCAGCGCTGCAGGGAAACCAGGAACCACGTGGAGAAGGCACCCACACTGAAAGTGCCTGGAGGGAACATTGGGGCTTCTTCTCAGTGTCTCTGACATAGGGTTTCACTGTCCCGGGAAAGTCTCTGCTAACACCCTGCAGAGCGCTGTGCCCAATCTACAGAAACGTCTTGCGGTATCTCCTACAGGGAAAGTGCCAGGAGGGAATTGTCGAGCTTGTTCTCAGTGTCTCTGAGAATTGCTCTGATTATCCCTGTGACCTCTTTGCTAAGACTCTCCAGAGAGCCGTCCTCAAAACCAACACACATCTTGACATATCTCCCACATTGATCGCAGTGTCTCCAGGAACGGCATTCAAGGAGCCAGGAACTTTTCTCCCTACACTCTCCATTGAGTTGTCCTCAAAACCAATATACATCCTGCTATATCTCCCACATGGAAAGTGCCAGGAGGGAGAAGTGGCGATTATGTTTAGACTTTCTCGGAACTGCTTCAAATCAACTAGATATCTTTGTGCTGTAAATCTCCCAACAGCCAAACGCAAAAGCAGCAAACATCTCGCTGTATGTCCCACATCCAAAGTGCCAAGAGAGAGCTTGCTCTCCCTGTCTTTGAGTACTGTTTTCGCTGTGCCGGTTACCTCTTTGCTAACATTCTCTTCAGCGCTGCAGGGAAACCAGGAACCACGTGGAGAAGGCACCCACACTGAAAGTGCCTGGAGGGAACATTGGGGCTTCTTCTCAGTGTCTCTGACATAGGGTTTCACTGTCCCGGGAAAGTCTCTGCTAACACCCTGCAGAGCGCTGTGCCCAATCTACAGAAACGTCTTGCGGTATCTCCTACAGGGAAAGTGCCAGGAGGGAATTGTCGAGCTTGTTCTCAGTGTCTCTGAGAATTGCTCTGATTATCCCTGTGACCTCTTTGCTAAGACTCTCCAGAGAGCCGTCCTCAAAACCAACACACATCTTGACATATCTCCCACATTGATCGCAGTGTCTCCAGGAACGGCATTCAAGGAGCCAGGAACTTTTCTCCCTACACTGTCCATTGAGTTGTCCTCAAAACCAATATACATCCTGCTATATCTCCCACATGGAAAGTGCCAGGAGGGAGAAGTGGCGATTATGTTTAGACTTTCTCGGAACTGCTTCAAATCAACTAGATATCTTTGTGCTGTAAATCTCCCAACAGCCAAACGCAAAAGCAGCAAACATCTCGCTGTATGTCCCACATCCAAAGTGCCAAGAGAGAGCTTGCTCTCCCTGTCTTTGAGTACTGTTTTCACTGTCCCGGTTACCTCTTTGCTAACATTCTCTTCAGCGCTGCAGGGAAACCAGGAACCACGTGGAGAAGGCACCCACACTGAAAGTGCCTGGAGGGAACATTGGGGCTTCTTCTCAGTGTCTCTGACATAGGGTTTCACTGTCCCGGGAAAGTCTCTGCTAACCCCCTGCAGAGCGCTGTGCCCAATCTACAGAAACGTCTTGCGGTATCTCCTACAGGGAAAGTGCCAGGAGGGAATTGTCGAGCTTGTTCTCAGTGTCTCTGAGAATTGCTCTGATTATCCCTGTGACCTCTTTGCTAAGACTCTCCAGAGAGCCGTCCTCAAAACCAACACACATCTTGACATATCTCCCTCATTGATCGCAGTGTCTCCAGGAACGGCATTCAAGGAGCCAGGAACTTTTCTCCCTACACTGTCCATTGAGTTGTCCTCAAAACCAATATACATCCTGCTATATCTCCCACATGGAAAGTGCCAGGAGGGAGAAGTGGCGATTATGTTTAGACTTTCTCGGAACTGCTTCAAATCAACTAGATATCTTTGTGCTGTAAATCTCCCAACAGCCAAACGCAAAAGCAGCAAACATCTCGCTGTATGTCCCACATCCAAAGTGCCAAGAGAGAGCTTGCTCTCCCTGTCTTTGAGTACTGTTTGCACTGTCCCGGTTACCTCTGCTAACATTCTCTTCAGCGCTGCAGGGAAACCAGGAACCACGTGGAGAAGGCACCCACACTGAAAGTGCCTGGAGGGAACATTGGGGCTTCTTCTCAGTGTCTCTGACATAGGGTTTCACTGTCCTGGGAAAGTCTCTGCTAACACCCTGCAGAGCGCTGTGCCCAATCTACAGAAACGTCTTGCGGTATCTCCTACAGGGAAAGTGCCAGGAGGGAATTGTCGAGCTTGTTCTCAGTGTCTCTGAGAATTGCTCTGATTATCCCTGTGACCTCTTTGCTAAGACTCTCCAGAGAGCCGTCCTCAAAACAAACACACATCTTGACATATCTCCCACATTGATCGCAGTGTCTCCAGGAACGGCATTCAAGGAGCCAGGAACTTTTCTCCCTACACTGTCCATTGAGTTGTCCTCAAAACCAATATACATCCTGCTATATCTCCCACATGGAAAGTGCCAGGAGGGAGAAGTGGCGATTATGTTTAGACTTTCTCGGAACTGCTTCAAATCAACTAGATATCTTTGTGCTGTAAATCTCCCAACAGCCAAACGCAAAAGCAGCAAACATCTCGCTGTATGTCCCACATCCAAAGTGCCAAGAGAGAGCTTGCTCTCCCTGTCTTTGAGTACTGTTTTCGCTGTCCCGGTTACCTCTTTGCTAACATTCTCTTCAGCGCTGCAGGGAAACCAGGAACCACGTGGAGAAGGCACCCACACTGAAAGTGCCTGGAGGGAACATTGGAGCTTCTTCTCAGTGTCTCTGACATAGGGTTTCACTGTCCCGGGAAAGTCTCTGCTAACACCCTGCAGAGCGCTGTGCCCAATCTACAGAAACGTCTTGCGGTATCTCCTACAGGGAAAGTGCCAGGAGGGAATTGTCGAGCTTGTTCTCAGTGTCTCTGAGAATTGCTCTGATTATCCCTGTGACCTCTTTGCTAAGACTCTCCAGAGAGCCGTCCTCAAAACCAACACACATCTTGACATATCTCCCACATTGATCGCAGTGTCTCCAGGAACGGCATTCAAGGAGCCAGGAACTTTTCTCCCTACACTGTCCATTGAGTTGTCCTCAAAACCAATATACATCCTGCTATATCTCCCACATGGAAAGTGCCAGGAGGGAGAAGTGGTGATTATGTTTAGACTTTCTCGGAACTGCTTCAAATCAACTAGATATCTTTGTGCTGTAAATCTCCCAACAGCCAAACGCAAAAGCAGCAAACATCTCGCTGTATGTCCCACATCCAAAGTGCCAAGAGAGAGCTTGCTCTCCCTGTCTTTGAGTACTGTTTGCACTGTCCCGGTTACCTCTTTGCTAACATTCTCTTCAGCGCTGCAGGGAAAGCAGGAACCACGTGGAGAAGGCACCCACACTGAAAGTGCCTGGAGGGAACATTGGAGCTTCTTCTCAGTGTCTCTGACATAGGGTTTCACTGTTCCGGGAAAGTCTCTGCTAACACCCTGCAGAGCGCTGTGCCCAATCTACAGAAACGTCTTGCGGTATCTCCTACAGGGAAAGTGCCAGGAGGGAATTGTCGAGCTTGTTCTCAGTGTCTCTGAGAATTGCTCTGATTATCTGTGTGACCTCTTTGCTAAGACTCTCCAGAGAGCCGTCCTCAAAACAAACACACATCTTGACATATCTCCCACATTGATCGCAGTGTCTCCAGGAACGGCATTCAAGGAGCCAGGAACTTTTCTCCCTACACTGTCCATTGAGTTGTCCTCAAAACCAATATACATCCTGCTATATCTCCCACATGGAAAGTGCCAGGAGGGAGAAGTGGCGATTATGTTTAGACTTTCTCGGAACTGCTTCAAATCAACTAGATATCTTTGTGCTGTAAATCTCCCAACAGCCAAACGCAAAAGCAGCAAACATCTCGCTGTATGTCCCACATCCAAAGTGCCAAGAGAGAGCTTGCTCTCCCTGTCTTTGAGTACTGTTTTCGCTGTCCCGGTTACCTCTTTGCTAACATTCTCTTCAGCGCTGCAGGGAAACCAGGAAACGTGGAGAAGGCACCCACACTGAAAGTGCCTGGAGGGAACATTGGGGCTTCTTCTCAGTGTCTCTGACATAGGGTTTCACTGTCCCGGGAAAGTCTCTGCTAACACCCTGCAGAGCGCTGTGCCCAATCTACAGAAACGTCTTGCGGTATCTCCTACAGGGAAAGTGCCAGGAGGGAACTGTCCATCTTGTTCTCAGTGTCTCTGAGAATTGCTCTGATTATCCCTGTGACCTCTTTGCTAAGACTCTCCAGAGAGCCGTCCTCAAAACCAACACACATCTTGACATATCTCCCACATTGATCGCAGTGTCTCCAGGAACGGCATTCAAGGAGCCAGGAACTTTTCTCCCTACACTGTCCATTGAGTTGTCCTCAAAACCAATATACATCCTGCTATATCTCCCACATGGAAAGTGCCAGGAGGGAGAAGTGGCGATTATGTTTAGACTTTCTCGGAACTGCTTCAAATCAACTAGATATCTTTGTGCTGTAAATCTCCCAACAGCCAAACGCAAAAGCAGCAAACATCTCGCTGTATGTCCCACATCCAAAGTGCCAAGAGAGAGCTTGCTCTCCCTGTCTTTGAGTACTGTTTTCGCTGTGCCGGTTACCTCTTTGCTAACATTCTCTTCAGCGCTGCAGGGAAACCAGGAACCACGTGGAGAAGGCACCCACACTGAAAGTGCCTGGAGGGAACATTGGGGCTTCTTCTCAGTGTCTCTGACATAGGGTTTCACTGTCCCGGGAAAGTCTCTGCTAACACCCTGCAGAGCGCTGTGCCCAATCTACAGAAACGTCTTGCGGTATCTCCTACAGGGAAAGTGCCAGGAGGGAACTGTCCATCTTGTTCTCAGTGTCTCTGAGAATTGCTCTGATTATCCCTGTGACCTCTTTGCTAAGACTCTCCAGAGAGCCGTCCTCAAAACCAACACACATCTTGACATATCTCCCTCATTGATCGCAGTGTCTCCAGGAACGGCATTCAAGGAGCCAGGAACTTTTCTCCCTACACTGTCCATTGAGTTGTCCTCAAAACCAATATACATCCTGCTATATCTCCCACATGGAAAGTGCCAGGAGGGAGAAGTGGCGATTATGTTTAGACTTTCTCGGAACTGCTTCAAATCAACTAGATATCTTTGTGCTGTAAATCTCCCAACAGCCAAACGCAAAAGCAGCAAACATCTCGCTGTATGTCCCACATCCAAAGTGCCAAGAGAGAGCTTGCTCTCCCTGTCTTTGAGTACTGTTTTCGCTGTGCCGGTTACCTCTTTGCTAACATTCTCTTCAGCGCTGCAGGGAAACCAGGAACCACGTGGAGAAGGCACCCACACTGAAAGTGCCTGGAGGGAACATTGGGGCTTCTTCTCAGTGTCTCTGACATAGGGTTTCACTGTCCCGGGAAAGTCTCTGCTAACACCCTGCAGAGCGCTGTGCCCAATCTACAGAAACGTCTTGCGGTATCTCCTACAGGGAAAGTGCCAGGAGGGAACTGTCCATCTTGTTCTCAGTGTCTCTGAGAATTGCTCTGATTATCCCTGTGACCTCTTTGCTAAGACTCTCCAGAGAGCCGTCCTCAAAACCAACACACATCTTGACATATCTCCCACATTGATCGCAGTGTCTCCAGGAACGGCATTCAAGGAGCCAGGAACTTTTCTCCCTACACTGTCCATTGAGTTGTCCTCAAAACCAATATACATCCTGCTATATCTCCCACATGGAAAGTGCCAGGAGGGAGAAGTGGCGATTATGTTTAGACTTTCTCGGAACTGCTTCAAATCAACTAGATATCTTTGTGCTGTAAATCTCCCAACAGCCAAACGCAAAAGCAGCAAACATCTCGCTGTATGTCCCACATCCAAAGTGCCAAGAGAGAGCTTGCTCTCCCTGTCTTTGAGTACTGTTTTCGCTGTGCCGGTTACCTCTTTGCTAACATTCTCTTCAGCGCTGCAGGGAAACCAGGAACCACGTGGAGAAGGCACCCACACTGAAAGTGCCTGGAGGGAACATTGGGGCTTCTTCTCAGTGTCTCTGACATAGGGTTTCACTGTCCCGGGAAAGTCTCTGCTAACACCCTGCAGAGCGCTGTGCCCAATCTACAGAAACGTCTTGCGGTATCTCCTACAGGGAAAGTGCCAGGAGGGAACTGTCCATCTTGTTCTCAGTGTCTCTGAGAATTGCTCTGATTATCCCTGTGACCTCTTTGCTAAGACTCTCCAGAGAGCCGTCCTCAAAACCAACACACATCTTGACATATCTCCCACATTGATCGCAGTGTCTCCAGGAACGGCATTCAAGGAGCCAGGAACTTTTCTCCCTACACTGTCCATTGAGTTGTCCTCAAAACCAATATACATCCTGCTATATCTCCCACATGGAAAGTGCCAGGAGGGAGAAGTGGCGATTATGTTTAGACTTTCTCGGAACTGCTTCAAATCAACTAGATATCTTTGTGCTGTAAATCTCCCAACAGCCAAACGCAAAAGCAGCAAACATCTCGCTGTATGTCCCACATCCAAAGTGCCAAGAGAGAGCTTGCTCTCCCTGTCTTTGAGTACTGTTTTCGCTGTGCCGGTTACCTCTTTGCTAACATTCTCTTCAGCGCTGCAGGGAAACCAGGAACCACGTGGAGAAGGCACCCACACTGAAAGTGCCTGGAGGGAACATTGGGGCTTCTTCTCAGTGTCTCTGACATAGGGTTTCACTGTCCCGGGAAAGTCTCTGCTAACACCCTGCAGAGCGCTGTGCCCAATCTACAGAAACGTCTTGCGGTATCTCCTACAGGGAAAGTGCCAGGAGGGAACTGTCCATCTTGTTCTCAGTGTCTCTGAGAATTGCTCTGATTATCCCTGTGACCTCTTTGCTAAGACTCTCCAGAGAGCCGTCCTCAAAACCAACACACATCTTGACATATCTCCCTCATTGATCGCAGTGTCTCCAGGAACGGCATTCAAGGAGCCAGGAACTTTTCTCCCTACACTGTCCATTGAGTTGTCCTCAAAACCAATATACATCCTGCTATATCTCCCACATGGAAAGTGCCAGGAGGGAGAAGTGGCGATTATGTTTAGACTTTCTCGGAACTGCTTCAAATCAACTAGATATCTTTGTGCTGTAAATCTCCCAACAGCCAAACGCAAAAGCAGCAAACATCTCGCTGTATGTCCCACATCCAAAGTGCCAAGAGAGAGCTTGCTCTCCCTGTCTTTGAGTACTGTTTTCGCTGTGCCGGTTACCTCTTTGCTAACATTCTCTTCAGCGCTGCAGGGAAACCAGGAACCACGTGGAGAAGGCACCCACACTGAAAGTGCCTGGAGGGAACATTGGGGCTTCTTCTCAGTGTCTCTGACATAGGGTTTCACTGTCCCGGGAAAGTCTCTGCTAACACCCTGCAGAGCGCTGTGCCCAATCTACAGAAACGTCTTGCGGTATCTCCTACAGGGAAAGTGCCAGGAGGGAACTGTCCATCTTGTTCTCAGTGTCTCTGAGAATTGCTCTGATTATCCCTGTGACCTCTTTGCTAAGACTCTCCAGAGAGCCGTCCTCAAAACCAACACACATCTTGACATATCTCCCACATTGATCGCAGTGTCTCCAGGAACGGCATTCAAGGAGCCAGGAACTTTTCTCCCTACACTGTCCATTGAGTTGTCCTCAAAACCAATATACATCCTGCTATATCTCCCACATGGAAAGTGCCAGGAGGGAGAAGTGGCGATTATGTTTAGACTTTCTCGGAACTGCTTCAAATCAACTAGATATCTTTGTGCTGTAAATCTCCCAACAGCCAAACGCAAAAGCAGCAAACATCTCGCTGTATGTCCCACATCCAAAGTGCCAAGAGAGAGCTTGCTCTCCCTGTCTTTGAGTACTGTTTTCACTGTCCCGGTTACCTCTTTGCTAACATTCTCTTCAGCGCTGCAGGGAAACCAGGAACCACGTGGAGAAGGCACCCACACTGAAAGTGCCTGGAGGGAACATTGGGGCTTCTTCTCAGTGTCTCTGACATAGGGTTTCACTGTCCCGGGAAAGTCTCTGCTAACACCCTGCAGAGCGCTGTGCCCAATCTACAGAAACGTCTTGCGGTATCTCCTACAGGGAAAGTGCCAGGAGGGAACTGTCCATCTTGTTCTCAGTGTCTCTGAGAATTGCTCTGATTATCCCTGTGACCTCTTTGCTAAGACTCTCCAGAGAGCCGTCCTCAAAACCAACACACATCTTGACATATCTCCCCCATTGATCGCAGTGTCTCCAGGAACGGCATTCAAGGAGCCAGGAACTTTTCTCCCTACACTGTCCATTGAGTTGTCCTCAAAACCAATATACATCCTGCTATATCTCCCACATGGAAAGTGCCAGGAGGGAGAAGTGGCGATTATGTTTAGACTTTCTCGGAACTGCTTCAAATCAACTAGATATCTTTGTGCTGTAAATCTCCCAACAGCCAAACGCAAAAGCAGCAAACATCTCGCTGTATGTCCCACATCCAAAGTGCCAAGAGAGAGCTTGCTCTCCCTGTCTTTGAGTACTGTTTTCGCTGTGCCGGTTACCTCTTTGCTAACATTCTCTTCAGCGCTGCAGGGAAACCAGGAACCACGTGGAGAAGGCACCCACACTGAAAGTGCCTGGAGGGAACATTGGGGCTTCTTCTCAGTGTCTCTGACATAGGGTTTCACTGTCCCGGGAAAGTCTCTGCTAACACCCTGCAGAGCGCTGTGCCCAATCTACAGAAACGTCTTGCGGTATCTCCTACAGGGAAAGTGCCAGGAGGGAACTGTCCATCTTGTTCTCAGTGTCTCTGAGAATTGCTCTGATTATCCCTGTGACCTCTTTGCTAAGACTCTCCAGAGAGCCGTCCTCAAAACCAACACACATCTTGACATATCTCCCTCATTGATCGCAGTGTCTCCAGGAACGGCATTCAAGGAGCCAGGAACTTTTCTCCCTACACTGTCCATTGAGTTGTCCTCAAAACCAATATACATCCTGCTATATCTCCCACATGGAAAGTGCCAGGAGGGAGAAGTGGCGATTATGTTTAGACTTTCTCGGAACTGCTTCAAATCAACTAGATATCTTTGTGCTGTAAATCTCCCAACAGCCAAACGCAAAAGCAGCAAACATCTCGCTGTATGTCCCACATCCAAAGTGCCAAGAGAGAGCTTGCTCTCCCTGTCTTTGAGTACTGTTTTCGCTGTGCCGGTTACCTCTTTGCTAACATTCTCTTCAGCGCTGCAGGGAAACCAGGAACCACGTGGAGAAGGCACCCACACTGAAAGTGCCTGGAGGGAACATTGGGGCTTCTTCTCAGTGTCTCTGACATAGGGTTTCACTGTCCCGGGAAAGTCTCTGCTAACACCCTGCAGAGCGCTGTGCCCAATCTACAGAAACGTCTTGCGGTATCTCCTACAGGGAAAGTGCCAGGAGGGAACTGTCCATCTTGTTCTCAGTGTCTCTGAGAATTGCTCTGATTATCCCTGTGACCTCTTTGCTAAGACTCTCCAGAGAGCCGTCCTCAAAACCAACACACATCTTGACATATCTCCCACATTGATCGCAGTGTCTCCAGGAACGGCATTCAAGGAGCCAGGAACTTTTCTCCCTACACTGTCCATTGAGTTGTCCTCAAAACCAATATACATCCTGCTATATCTCCCACATGGAAAGTGCCAGGAGGGAGAAGTGGCGATTATGTTTAGACTTTCTCGGAACTGCTTCAAATCAACTAGATATCTTTGTGCTGTAAATCTCCCAACAGCCAAACGCAAAAGCAGCAAACATCTCGCTGTATGTCCCACATCCAAAGTGCCAAGAGAGAGCTTGCTCTCCCTGTCTTTGAGTACTGTTTTCGCTGTGCCGGTTACCTCTTTGCTAACATTCTCTTCAGCGCTGCAGGGAAACCAGGAACCACGTGGAGAAGGCACCCACACTGAAAGTGCCTGGAGGGAACATTGGGGCTTCTTCTCAGTGTCTCTGACATAGGGTTTCACTGTCCCGGGAAAGTCTCTGCTAACACCCTGCAGAGCGCTGTGCCCAATCTACAGAAACGTCTTGCGGTATCTCCTACAGGGAAAGTGCCAGGAGGGAACTGTCCATCTTGTTCTCAGTGTCTCTGAGAATTGCTCTGATTATCCCTGTGACCTCTTTGCTAAGACTCTCCAGAGAGCCGTCCTCAAAACCAACACACATCTTGACATATCTCCCTCATTGATCGCAGTGTCTCCAGGAACGGCATTCAAGGAGCCAGGAACTTTTCTCCCTACACTGTCCATTGAGTTGTCCTCAAAACCAATATACATCCTGCTATATCTCCCACATGGAAAGTGCCAGGAGGGAGAAGTGGCGATTATGTTTAGACTTTCTCGGAACTGCTTCAAATCAACTAGATATCTTTGTGCTGTAAATCTCCCAACAGCCAAACGCAAAAGCAGCAAACATCTCGCTGTATGTCCCACATCCAAAGTGCCAAGAGAGAGCTTGCTCTCCCTGTCTTTGAGTACTGTTTTCGCTGTGCCGGTTACCTCTTTGCTAACATTCTCTTCAGCGCTGCAGGGAAACCAGGAACCACGTGGAGAAGGCACCCACACTGAAAGTGCCTGGAGGGAACATTGGGGCTTCTTCTCAGTGTCTCTGACATAGGGTTTCACTGTCCCGGGAAAGTCTCTGCTAACACCCTGCAGAGCGCTGTGCCCAATCTACAGAAACGTCTTGCGGTATCTCCTACAGGGAAAGTGCCAGGAGGGAACTGTCCATCTTGTTCTCAGTGTCTCTGAGAATTGCTCTGATTATCCCTGTGACCTCTTTGCTAAGACTCTCCAGAGAGCCGTCCTCAAAACCAACACACATCTTGACATATCTCCCACATTGATCGCAGTGTCTCCAGGAACGGCATTCAAGGAGCCAGGAACTTTTCTCCCTACACTGTCCATTGAGTTGTCCTCAAAACCAATATACATCCTGCTATATCTCCCACATGGAAAGTGCCAGGAGGGAGAAGTGGCGATTATGTTTAGACTTTCTCGGAACTGCTTCAAATCAACTAGATATCTTTGTGCTGTAAATCTCCCAACAGCCAAACGCAAAAGCAGCAAACATCTCGCTGTATGTCCCACATCCAAAGTGCCAAGAGAGAGCTTGCTCTCCCTGTCTTTGAGTACTGTTTTCGCTGTGCCGGTTACCTCTTTGCTAACATTCTCTTCAGCGCTGCAGGGAAACCAGGAACCACGTGGAGAAGGCACCCACACTGAAAGTGCCTGGAGGGAACATTGGGGCTTCTTCTCAGTGTCTCTGACATAGGGTTTCACTGTCCCGGGAAAGTCTCTGCTAACACCCTGCAGAGCGCTGTGCCCAATCTACAGAAACGTCTTGCGGTATCTCCTACAGGGAAAGTGCCAGGAGGGAACTGTCCATCTTGTTCTCAGTGTCTCTGAGAATTGCTCTGATTATCCCTGTGACCTCTTTGCTAAGACTCTCCAGAGAGCCGTCCTCAAAACCAACACACATCTTGACATATCTCCCACATTGATCGCAGTGTCTCCAGGAACGGCATTCAAGGAGCCAGGAACTTTTCTCCCTACACTGTCCATTGAGTTGTCCTCAAAACCAATATACATCCTGCTATATCTCCCACATGGAAAGTGCCAGGAGGGAGAAGTGGCGATTATGTTTAGACTTTCTCGGAACTGCTTCAAATCAACTAGATATCTTTGTGCTGTAAATCTCCCAACAGCCAAACGCAAAAGCAGCAAACATCTCGCTGTATGTCCCACATCCAAAGTGCCAAGAGAGAGCTTGCTCTCCCTGTCTTTGAGTACTGTTTTCGCTGTGCCGGTTACCTCTTTGCTAACATTCTCTTCAGCGCTGCAGGGAAACCAGGAACCACGTGGAGAAGGCACCCACACTGAAAGTGCCTGGAGGGAACATTGGGGCTTCTTCTCAGTGTCTCTGACATAGGGTTTCACTGTCCCGGGAAAGTCTCTGCTAACACCCTGCAGAGCGCTGTGCCCAATCTACAGAAACGTCTTGCGGTATCTCCTACAGGGAAAGTGCCAGGAGGGAATTGTCGAGCTTGTTCTCAGTGTCTCTGAGAATTGCTCTGATTATCCCTGTGACCTCTTTGCTAAGACTCTCCAGAGAGCCGTCCTCAAAACAAACACACATCTTGACATATCTCCCACATTGATCGCAGTGTCTCCAGGAACGGCATTCAAGGAGCCAGGAACTTTTCTCCCTACACTGTCCATTGAGTTGTCCTCAAAACCAATATACATCCTGCTATATCTCCCACATGGAAAGTGCCAGGAGGGAGAAGTGGCGATTATGTTTAGACTTTCTCGGAACTGCTTCAAATCAACTAGATATCTTTGTGCTGTAAATCTCCCAACAGCCAAACGCAAAAGCAGCAAACATCTCGCTGTATGTCCCACATCCAAAGTGCCAAGAGAGAGCTTGCTCTCCCTGTCTTTGAGTACTGTTTTCGCTGTGCCGGTTACCTCTTTGCTAACATTCTCTTCAGCGCTGCAGGGAAACCAGGAACCACGTGGAGAAGGCACCCACACTGAAAGTGCCTGGAGGGAACATTGGGGCTTCTTCTCAGTGTCTCTGACATAGGGTTTCACTGTCCCGGGAAAGTCTCTGCTAACACCCTGCAGAGCGCTGTGCCCAATCTACAGAAACGTCTTGCGGTATCTCCTACAGGGAAAGTGCCAGGAGGGAACTGTCCATCTTGTTCTCAGTGTCTCTGAGAATTGCTCTGATTATCCCTGTGACCTCTTTGCTAAGACTCTCCAGAGAGCCGTCCTCAAAACCAACACACATCTTGACATATCTCCCACATTGATCGCAGTGTCTCCAGGAACGGCATTCAAGGAGCCAGGAACTTTTCTCCCTACACTGTCCATTGAGTTGTCCTCAAAACCAATATACATCCTGCTATATCTCCCACATGGAAAGTGCCAGGAGGGAGAAGTGGCGATTATGTTTAGACTTTCTCGGAACTGCTTCAAATCAACTAGATATCTTTGTGCTGTAAATCTCCCAACAGCCAAACGCAAAAGCAGCAAACATCTCGCTGTATGTCCCACATCCAAAGTGCCAAGAGAGAGCTTGCTCTCCCTGTCTTTGAGTACTGTTTTCGCTGTGCCGGTTACCTCTTTGCTAACATTCTCTTCAGCGCTGCAGGGAAACCAGGAACCACGTGGAGAAGGCACCCACACTGAAAGTGCCTGGAGGGAACATTGGGGCTTCTTCTCAGTGTCTCTGACATAGGGTTTCACTGTCCCGGGAAAGTCTCTGCTAACACCCTGCAGAGCGCTGTGCCCAATCTACAGAAACGTCTTGCGGTATCTCCTACAGGGAAAGTGCCAGGAGGGAACTGTCCATCTTGTTCTCAGTGTCTCTGAGAATTGCTCTGATTATCCCTGTGACCTCTTTGCTAAGACTCTCCAGAGAGCCGTCCTCAAAACCAACACACATCTTGACATATCTCCCACATTGATCGCAGTGTCTCCAGGAACGGCATTCAAGGAGCCAGGAACTTTTCTCCCTACACTGTCCATTGAGTTGTCCTCAAAACCAATATACATCCTGCTATATCTCCCACATGGAAAGTGCCAGGAGGGAGAAGTGGCGATTATGTTTAGACTTTCTCGGAACTGCTTCAAATCAACTAGATATCTTTGTGCTGTAAATCTCCCAACAGCCAAACGCAAAAGCAGCAAACATCTCGCTGTATGTCCCACATCCAAAGTGCCAAGAGAGAGCTTGCTCTCCCTGTCTTTGAGTACTGTTTTCACTGTCCCGGTTACCTCTTTGCTAACATTCTCTTCAGCGCTGCAGGGAAACCAGGAACCACGTGGAGAAGGCACCCACACTGAAAGTGCCTGGAGGGAACATTGGGGCTTCTTCTCAGTGTCTCTGACATAGGGTTTCACTGTCCCGGGAAAGTCTCTGCTAACACCCTGCAGAGCGCTGTGCCCAATCTACAGAAACGTCTTGCGGTATCTCCTACAGGGAAAGTGCCAGGAGGGAACTGTCCATCTTGTTCTCAGTGTCTCTGAGAATTGCTCTGATTATCCCTGTGACCTCTTTGCTAAGACTCTCCAGAGAGCCGTCCTCAAAACCAACACACATCTTGACATATCTCCCTCATTGATCGCAGTGTCTCCAGGAACGGCATTCAAGGAGCCAGGAACTTTTCTCCCTACACTGTCCATTGAGTTGTCCTCAAAACCAATATACATCCTGCTATATCTCCCACATGGAAAGTGCCAGGAGGGAGAAGTGGGGATTATGTTTAGACTTTCTCGGAACTGCTTCAAATCAACTAGATATCTTTGTGCTGTAAATCTCCCAACAGCCAAACGCAAAAGCAGCAAACATCTCGCTGTATGTCCCACATCCAAAGTGCCAAGAGAGAGCTTGCTCTCCCTGTCTTTGAGTACTGTTTTCGCTGTGCCGGTTACCTCTTTGCTAACATTCTCTTCAGCGCTGCAGGGAAACCAGGAACCACGTGGAGAAGGCACCCACACTGAAAGTGCCTGGAGGGAACATTGGGGCTTCTTCTCAGTGTCTCTGACATAGGGTTTCACTGTCCCGGGAAAGTCTCTGCTAACACCCTGCAGAGCGCTGTGCCCAATCTACAGAAACGTCTTGCGGTATCTCCTACAGGGAAAGTGCCAGGAGGGAACTGTCCATCTTGTTCTCAGTGTCTCTGAGAATTGCTCTGATTATCCCTGTGACCTCTTTGCTAAGACTCTCCAGAGAGCCGTCCTCAAAACCAACACACATCTTGACATATCTCCCACATTGATCGCAGTGTCTCCAGGAACGGCATTCAAGGAGCCAGGAACTTTTCTCCCTACACTGTCCATTGAGTTGTCCTCAAAACCAATATACATCCTGCTATATCTCCCACATGGAAAGTGCCAGGAGGGAGAAGTGGCGATTATGTTTAGACTTCCTCGGAACTGCTTCAAATCAACTAGATATCTTTGTGCTGTAAATCTCCCAACAGCCAAACGCAAAAGCAGCAAACATCTCGCTGTATGTCCCACATCCAAAGTGCCAAGAGAGAGCTTGCTCTCCCTGTCTTTGAGTACTGTTTTCGCTGTGCCGGTTACCTCTTTGCTAACATTCTCTTCAGCGCTGCAGGAAACCAGGAACCACGTGGAGAAGGCACCCACACTGAAAGTGCCTGGAGGGAACATTGGGCTTCTTCTCAGTGTCTCTGACATAGGGTTTCACTGTCCCGGGAAAGTCTCTGCTAACACCCTGCAGAGCGCTGTGCCCAATCTACAGAAACGTCTTGCGGTATCTCCTACAGGGAAAGTGCCAGAGGGAATTGTCGAGCTTGTTCTCAGTGTCTCTGAGAATTGCTCTGATTATCCCTGTGACCTCTTTGCTAAGACTCTCCAGAGAGCCGTCCTCAAAACCAACACACATCTTGACATATCTCCCTCATTGATCGCAGTGTCTCCAGGAACGGCATTCAAGGAGCCAGGAACTTTTCTCCCTACACTGTCCATTGAGTTGTCCTCAAAACCAATATACATCCTGCTATATCTCCCACATGGAAAGTGCCAGGAGGGAGAAGTGGCGATTATGTTTAGACTTTCTCGGAACTGCTTCAAATCAACTAGATATCTTTGTGCTGTAAATCTCCCAACAGCCAAACGCAAAAGCAGCAAACATCTCGCTGTATGTCCCACATCCAAAGTGCCAAGAGAGAGCTTGCTCTCCCTCTCTTTGAGTACTGTTTTCGCTGTGCCGGTTACCTCTTTGCTAACATTCTCTTCAGCGCTGCAGGGAAACCAGGAACCACGTGGAGAAGGCACCCACACTGAAAGTGCCTGGAGGGAACATTGGGGCTTCTTCTCAGTGTCTCTGACATAGGGTTTCACTGTCCCGGGAAAGTCTCTGCTAACACCCTGCAGAGCGCTGTGCCCAATCTACAGAAACGTCTTGCGGTATCTCCTACAGGGAAAGTGCCAGGAGGGAACTGTCCATCTTGTTCTCAGTGTCTCTGAGAATTGCTCTGATTATCCCTGTGACCTCTTTGCTAAGACTCTCCAGAGAGCCGTCCTCAAACCAACACACATCTTGACATATCTCCCACATTGATCGCAGTGTCTCCAGGAACGGCATTCAAGGAGCCAGGAACTTTTCTCCCTACACTGTCCATTGAGTTGTCCTCAAAACCAATATACATCCTGCTATATCTCCCACATGGAAAGTGCCAGGAGGGAGAAGTGGCGATTATGTTTAGACTTTCTCGGAACTGCTTCAAATCAACTAGATATCTTTGTGCTGTAAATCTCCCAACAGCCAAACGCAAAAGCAGCAAACATCTCGCTGTATGTCCCACATCCAAAGTGCCAAGAGAGAGCTTGCTCTCCCTGTCTTTGAGTACTGTTTTCGCTGTGCCGGTTACCTCTTTGCTAACATTCTCTTCAGCGCTGCAGGGAAACCAGGAACCACGTGGAGAAGGCACCCACACTGAAAGTGCCTGGAGGGAACATTGGGGCTTCTTCTCAGTGTCTCTGACATAGGGTTTCACTGTCCCGGGAAAGTCTCTGCTAACACCCTGCAGAGCGCTGTGCCCAATCTACAGAAACGTCTTGCGGTATCTCCTACAGGAAAGTGCCAGGAGGGAACTGTCCATCTTGTTCTCAGTGTCTCTGAGAATTGCTCTGATTATCCCTGTGACCTCTTTGCTAAGACTCTCCAGAGAGCCGTCCTCAAAACCAACACACATCTTGACATATCTCCCTCATTGATCGCAGTGTCTCCAGGAACGGCATTCAAGGAGCCAGGAACTTTTCTCCCTACACTGTCCATTGAGTTGTCCTCAAAACCAATATACATCCTGCTATATCTCCCACATGGAAAGTGCCAGGAGGAGAAGTGGGGATTATGTTTAGACTTTCTCGAACTGCTTCAAATCAACTAGATATCTTTGTGCTGTAAATCTCCCAACAGCCAAACGCAAAAGCAGCAAACATCTCGCTGTATGTCCCACATCCAAAGTGCCAAGAGAGAGCTTGCTCTCCCTGTCTTTGAGTACTGTTTTCGCTGTGCCGGTTACCTCTTTGCTAACATTCTCTTCAGCGCTGCAGGGAAACCAGGAACCACGTGGAGAAGGCACCCACACTGAAAGTGCCTGGAGGGAACATTGGGGCTTCTTCTCAGTGTCTCTGACATAGGGTTTCACTGTCCCGGGAAAGTCTCTGCTAACACCCTGCAGAGCGCTGTGCCCAATCTACAGAAACGTCTTGCGGTATCTCCTACAGGGAAAGTGCCAGGAGGGAACTGTCCATCTTGTCTCAGTGTCTCTGAGAATTGCTCTGATTATCCCTGTGACCTCTTTGCTAAGACTCTCCAGAGAGCCGTCCTCAAACCAACACACATCTTGACATATCTCCCTCATTGATCGCAGTGTCTCCAGGAACGGCATTCAAGGAGCCAGGACCTTTTCTCCCTACACTGTCCATTGAGTTGTCCTCAAAACCAATATACATCCTGCTATATCTCCCACATGGAAAGTGCCAGGAGGGAGAAGTGGCGATTATGTTTAGACTTTCTCGGAACTGCTTCAAATCAACTAGATATCTTTGTGCTGTAAATCTCCCAACAGCCAAACGCAAAAGCAGCAAACATCTCGCTGTATGTCCCACATCCAAAGTGCCAAGAGAGAGCTTGCTCTCCCTCTCTTTGAGTACTGTTTTCGCTGTGCCGGTTACCTCTTGCTAACATTCTCTTCAGCGCTGCAGGGAAACCAGGAACCACGTGGAGAAGGCACCCACACTGAAAGTGCCTGGAGGGAACATTGGGGCTTCTTCTCAGTGTCTCTGACATAGGGTTTCACTGTCCCGGGAAAGTCTCTGCTAACACCCTGCAGAGCGCTGTGCCCAATCTACAGAAACGTCTTGCGGTATCTCCTACAGGGAAAGTGCCAGGAGGGAACTGTCCATCTTGTTCTCAGTGTCTCTGAGAATTGCTCTGATTATCCCTGTGACCTCTTTGCTAAGACTCTCCAGAGAGCCGTCTCAAAACCAACACACATCTTGACATATCTCCCTCATTGATCGCAGTGTCTCCAGGAACGGCATTCAAGGAGCCAGGAACTTTTCTCCCTACACTGTCCATTGAGTTGTCCTCAAAACCAATATACATCCTGCTATATCTCCCACATGGAAAGTGCCAGGAAGGAGAAGTGGGGATTATGTTTAGACTTCCTCGGAACTGCTTCAAATCAACTAGATATCTTTGTGCTGTAAATCTCCCAACAGCCAAACGCAAAAGCAGCAAACATCTCGCTGTATGTCCCACATCCAAAGTGCCAAGAGAGAGCTTGCTCTCCCTGTCTTTGAGTACTGTTTTCGCTGTGCCGGTTACCTCTTTGCTAACATTCTCTTCAGCGCTGCAGGGAAACCAGGAACCACGTGGAGAAGGCACCCACACTGAAAGTGCCTGGAGGGAACATTGGGGCTTCTTCTCAGTGTCTCTGACATAGGGTTTCACTGTCCCGGGAAAGTCTCTGCTAACACCCTGCAGAGCGCTGTGCCCAATCTACAGAAACGTCTTGCGGTATCTCCTACAGGGAAAGTGCCAGGAGGGAACTGTCCATCTTGTTCTCAGTGTCTCTGAGAATTGCTCTGATTATCCCTGTGACCTCTTTGCTAAGACTCTCCAGAGAGCCGTCCTCAAAACAAACACACATCTTGACATATCTCCCACATTGATCGCAGTGTCTCAGGAACGGCATTCAAGGAGCCAGGAACTTTTCTCCCTACACTGTCCATTGAGTTGTCCTCAAAACCAATATACATCCTGCTATATCTCCCACATGGAAAGTGCCAGGAGGGAGAAGTGGCGATTATGTTTAGACTTTCTCGGAACTGCTTCAAATCAACTAGATATCTTTGTGCTGTAAATCTCCCAACAGCCA